>NW_021680565.1:0-1993 GCF_001412515.2 Diachasma alloeum
TTTGAGGCTTTTTATTATGCCACATTTCATACGGAGTCTTATCCTCCTCTAGAGCTCTCGTTGGGGATATGTTTATTAAATATGTGGCAGTTAAAACTGCATCACCCCAGAACACATGCGACAACTTCGCACCAGCTATCATAGACCTAGCCTTATTAGTTATGGTTTGAACCATACGTTCTGAAACACCGTTCAGTTGGGGAGTTCGTGGAACCGTTAAATGGTAACTAATACCTTTTTCCTTGCAATATTCTTTCATTTCGTTTGATAGATATTCACGTCCATTATCGCTGTATAAATTTACTACTTTCAAATTAAAATGACTCTCGCTTTTAGCAACAAAATCTTTAAAAGCTGAAAAAACTTCAGATTTATATGTAAGAGGGTAAGTAACGCAATAATGGGTTTTCTGATCAACAAACAAAACGAAATAATTTTTGCCATCTACCGTTGGAGGGGTGATCGGTCCTGCTACGTCTGAATGAACTATGAACAATGGTGGTGTTACATGCTCTCGGTCTTTTTCTTTTCCAAATGGTAAACACGCTTGCTTACCGAATATACACGCTTCACAGAGATTATCATCCGGTGTTACTTCATCAATTAGCTCAATATCATTCACCATTGCTTTTGTTTTAATCTGAATAAATTTTGATTTTCCTATGTGCCCCATTCGTCGGTGCCACAATTCATAATTGTCTTTTACACTAACTTGCGCAACACCGTTTACTGTTTTCGAATCGATCTCAAAATGAACAGTAAATAAATTATTTTGTGGCTTACCTTGCATCAGGATAATACCATTTTTACTTATCTGTACTCCCTGTTCATCGAAAACAATTGTCATGCCAGCCTGTCGCATCTTCGTCACCGACAGCAGGTTGTGCGGAATCTCAGGGCAGTGAAGAACATCCTTCAAACAGCCTCGTATGCCTCTGTTACTCATTAGATCCANACCGCATATAATTTCGGGATATTGCATAAGACCGACTGAGCGCATAAAATATAATCATCAATAACCTTTTCTTTATACGACACAGGGGCTAAATCTTTTATCCGATCACTTTTCCTTAATTTTTTAATTTTATCATCGCTACTAGATGAAAAATCTTCAATACATTTTTCTACCCGTGTTGTTGCTTCACGTTCATTGTTTAATTTTGGAATTTTATTCGGTCCACCCTGATCACCATGATCATCGGACTCAACCATTCCTTTTTCTTCACCTGATTTCGTAGAATCAGGTGCACGAGACGCGACTGGTTCCGACGTGCAGTCAAGGAACTCAGTTTCTATCCGGGCACCCCGACTATGGGCCCCTTCATCCCCCTCTAGCCTAACTGTAGGCCTCGAGTTGAGGAAACCCGTCTCGTCCACAATGACGTCCCTCACAACAACATATTTCTCGGTTTCCACATCCCAGACTCTATAGCCATTTGGTTCGTACCCGACCAAAATTCCTTTCCAGGACTTTTCTTCGAACTTCGACTTTCTAATTTTTTTATGAACATACACTGTCGAACCGAATACTTTCAAGTATTTAATTTGAGGCTTTTTATTATGCCACATTTCATACGGAGTCTTATCCTCCTCCAGAGCTCTCGTTGGGGATATGTTTATTAAATATGTGGCAGTTAAAACTGCATCACCCCAGAACACATGCGACAACTTCGCACCGGCTATCATAGACCTAGCCTTATTAGTTATGGTTTGAACCATACGTTCTGAAACACCGTTCAGTTGGGGAGTTCGTGGAACCATTAAATGGTAACTAATACCTTTTTCCTTGCAATATTCTTTCATTTCGTTTGATAGATATTCACGTCCATTATCGCTGTATAAATTTACTACTTTCAAATTAAAATGACTCTCGCTTTTAGCAACAAAATCTTTAAAAGCTGAAAAAACTTCAGATTTATATGTAAGAGGGTAAGTAACGCAATAATGGGTTTTCTGATCAACAAACAAAACGAAATAATTTTTGCCATCTACC
>NW_021680565.1:4665-7084 GCF_001412515.2 Diachasma alloeum
CTAAAAATATTCTTACCATTGAAAATAAATTCAATTTCAGATGCTCAATTTGGCCGAAATGAAGAGAATCCACCGTCAGCTCTGAGAACAATACGAAGGCACGCCAGAGGCTCCCTCGCTTCAAACTCGACACACATGTGATGGAGTTTAGAATTAACCCTGTGCCTGAAGGTCGCAATCCGACCGAGTGGGTGGAAGAAGCTTTTCGAGAGGTCTACAATAATATCATAGAAGCCGGTGGCCGCGGAATGAATCGAATGTGCGTCACATTCAATTTTGCAAATATGCAAAGAGACAACGCATGGATAAGCCCACGTGCGATTAATGGATACGAGTTTCAAGATTTGTGGAATCTTGTGAGCTCTATTGCACAGAGCGCCAATGGTTTCGACTGTGCGGACACATTTTGGATAAAACTCCATGTGGCTGAAGCCCCTGCAGGACAAGGAGACTTTTTTGAAAAGGGAATGAAAAGAGGACTGAGTAGAAAATGTGTTCTTCAAATTTCAAATGAAGATGGCTTGTGTTTAGCCCGATCACTTGTTGTGGCCAGAGTATACGCAAAGAAATTGAAGGCCAGAGCTGACAAGGGCGAAATACACGAGATGTGGCAATCCATTCGACAATCCAAGGGTAAAATGCAGCGTGAGGAAGCCGAGCAACTGACCCGCGAGGCAGGGGTCGTTGTACCTGCCGATGGCTGTGGTTTAGAGGAAATTATACAATATCAAAGATATTTGGCACGTGAGGGGTGCATTATCAAGGTTTATCCTCTCAAAAGGAATGGCAAAGATCGCCCGGTACTCTACGATGGCACGCCTGAAGTAACCAGCAGGAATATACCTACACAATATACTCTCCCCATTGTCTATTATCCGGAAGAGAAACACTATGAGCCAATTCAAAATTTACCTTCATTCTTCGGCTGCAAGTATTATTGCGAACATTGTAATACGCCCTACAGCTCTCAAGGCCATGTTTGTGATAAAACTTGTGACAGATGTCTAAAAAATCCACCATGTGACACTACAAGTGTGGATAAAATAGTGTGTGATGACTGTAATCGAGAATTCCACGGTCGATTGTGTTTCGAAAACCATAAGAAAGCAGGCTCTTTTGGAGGGATAAAACCAACAGTATGTGGAAACATAAAATTGTGTAAAAATTGCAATACGAAAATTGATCATCGGAATGCTCAGAAACACCAGTGCAACAAATATTACTGCTCTGTCTGCCAGAAGGATGAAGCCGCATCTCACCTGTGTTACATGCCTACATTGAAATTTAAGAAGAAAACAACGGTGAAACGTGTGGCGTTTGTTTTTTACGACTTTGAAACACGACAAGACGATAAGATGGAAGGGACTGATGACGTCAACATACACGTGCCTACACTCTGTGTTGCCCAGACTGTATGTGACCGATGTGCAGAGATGAACGATGACGACATTATGAAAACTGAGGAGAATCTTGGAAGCCCATGCAGTGTGTGTAATCCTCGAGAACATGTTTTTGACGATGGCGATCCTGTGCGTGGATTTGTGAATTATATTACATCACTGGGTAAGGCGTATAAAAAAGTCATATGTATTGCACACAACGCGAAGGGTTACGACTCTCAATTCATCTTGAAAGGTGTTATAAAATGAATGAACAGCGAAATTAAAGCAATTATTAACGGCACAAATATAATTTTGATGGATTTTGGGGATAATAAGTTTATAGATAGTTTGAATTATTTCCATATGGCTTTAGCCAGTTTACCGAAGGCCTTTGGTTTAGGAGATATTGCAAAAGGCTATTTCCCACATTTTTTCAATAAACGAGAGAATCAAGAATACGTTGGGCCTATACGTGAGAGAAAATATTATGGCGCACATACGATGAATGTGCAGGATCGAGAAAAATTCTTAACTTGGTACAATGAACGTGTAGCCGAAAATTACCAGTTTGATTTCCGTAAAGAAATTTTGCATTATTGTAGACTCGATGTTACAATTTTAAGGAAAGCGTGTGTGGAGTTTCGTAAATTAATCATGAATGCTGGGAATGTTTGCCCATTTACAGAGTGTATAACGATTGCTTCGACGTATGCGCATTTTTCAAACAAATTTCTTGAAAGAAAAACAGATAGGTATTATACCTCAGGGCGGTTATCGTTTAGGAAAAACGCAATCAAAAGTAGCGATTGAGTGGTTACTCTGGCGCGAGCATGGCGAGAATCATCGAATAATACATGCCGGGTGGACTCGCGAGCACAGATCGGAATCAGGGCATCGGCTAGATGGTTATTGGAAAGATGTTGAAAATAATAAAAAATATGCATATCAGTTTAACGGCTGTTATTGGCACGGTTGTCCACGGTGTTTCAAGTTTAATAGAGATAAAGAGTTGAGCCATAAGGATACATTAGAGAGTC
>NW_021680565.1:7232-7721 GCF_001412515.2 Diachasma alloeum
ATGTAGGGAACGATTGTCAGCTCATATGTCCTAATAATGATATTTCGCGGATAGAGGGACTTGTGAAATGCCGCATTTTACCCCCGCGACGATTATTTCACTCAGTTTTACCTGTCAAAGCACACGGTAAGCTACTGTTTCCTCTCTGTCGGTCGTGCTGCGAAGCTTTAGTGCAAAAGAATTGCCCTCATGATGACCCCACTGACCGCGAGTTTTTGGGGACTTGGGTCGCCCCAGAGCTCCGTAAAGCCGTAGAGGTCGGGTATAAAATTTTGGAAATTGGTGAAATTTGGGAGTATAAAAAAACAACACGTTATGATCCTATGACACGAACAGGGGGTTTATTTGCTGAGTATATAAACACTTTTTTAAAAATCAAACAAGAGACTTCCGATTGGCCGGCAGAATGCATAGATGATGAATCCAAGGATAGATATATAGCCGAATATGAGGCGAGAGAGGGAATAAAACTCGACAAGGATAAAATTT
>NW_021680565.1:7826-8032 GCF_001412515.2 Diachasma alloeum
AGGGAATAAAACTCGACAAGGATAAAATTTTAAAAAATGCTGGATTGAGAGCAGTAGCAAAACTTTGTTTAAACTGTCTCTGGGGTAAATTTGAAAGAGAAAAGGGAAAGGGAAAGAGAAAATTTAACGAAAAAGGCAATTATTCGGACATATGAGGAGTTTGCTAACATAATGTTCAATCCTGAAATCGAAGTGACAGGGCTTGT
>NW_021680565.1:13020-14391 GCF_001412515.2 Diachasma alloeum
AAAATTTAACGAAAAAGGCAATTATTCGGACATATGAGGAGTTTGCTAACATAATGTTCAATCCTGAAATCGAAGTGACAGGGCTTGTCCCTGTCGATAACGACACTCTCTTCATGTCCTGGAAACATTTAAACGAAGCTGCGGAACTGTCTACCAAAGCCAACGTTGTTATTGCGGCTTATACAACAGCTCACGCACGTCTCAAATTATATTCTTATTTAGAAAAACAGCAAGAACGCGTTTTATATTATGATACAGACTCGGTTATTTACGTGAGCGATGGAACTAACGAGTTACCACTGGGGAATTTTCTGGGTGACTTGACCGACGAAGTAGAGGGCTACGGAGAAGGGAGTTTCATTACGTCTTTTGTCTCTGGCGGTCCAAAATTTTATACTTATCGCGTGAAGAAACCGGATGGAAACATCGCAGAAGTTAGTAAAATAAAAGGCGTTAGGCTAAATTACGATACGCGTAAACAGATTCATTACGACTCGATTCGTGCCCTCGTTGTCGATAAGGTAGAGCCTTACCAGATCAACTACAAGGGTATACGACGGACAATGTACCATGACGTCATTACGAAACCCGAGAGCAAGATTATCCGCGTGACGGGCCCGAAACGAAAGCTTGATAATGGCGCTGCCACCCTCCCCTACGGATATAAGACAAAACGATGCGCACTTCAACCCGACGATTGAAAACTAATACGAATGAAAGATACTTTTGATTTTTTTAAGCTAGTGTATAGGGATTAGATTATGGATTAGAGTAATTTTTTGTAGAAGTCAACTAAATTTAAGTTTTAATACCAGAAGTAAGTTTTTTTCGTAGATATAAGCTACAGGTAAATTTTCAATTTCATTTTTTTAGATTTAAGCGAATTTCATATTCTTTTAGATGATAATTAGATGTAAGTTTTTAAAAGTAAGTTTTTTGTAAATGTAAATTTTTCTTGTCAAAATAAACGAAAAAAATGTGAACTTTTTTTTTTGTTTTTTTAAATCCTTATGCTACAAGTAAATTTTTCAAAGGACTGTTTTCAAATAAAGAAAAAGGATATATAATTTTTTTTTATGCAAAATCTTAATTCTAAAAAATACATGTTTTTTAATCTAAAACTTAAAACTAAAAATACATCTTTTTTTTTAAAAACTGAAATTACATTTTTTTTGCGTTCTTTTTCTAATTTTCTCCTTCTTCGGGGTTTTACTCCCAATCCTCGAGGTCTCAGTTGTCCTCGCTCTGGTCTGGACAGGGCGAAGAGTCCCCGAAGAGGATGTGAAGGCCCCATGAATCCTCCACGTCATACAAGCCGAGAGCTTGCTCGCTCTCGGCCTCCAGCCGTCTGGCCTCACGCCTTAGAGCCCG
>NW_021680565.1:14461-15490 GCF_001412515.2 Diachasma alloeum
GAGAGAGAGAGAGAGAGAGAGAGAGAGAGAGAGAGAGAGAGAGAGAGAGACTTACCATGTAAGCCTCGTGCTCTGCATCCGCCAGCCAGCGCTCCGCCCTGGCATGAAGGGCTCTGATGGCGAAGATATCTTCG
This sequence comes from Diachasma alloeum, assembly GCF_001412515.2. NCBI lineage: Eukaryota > Metazoa > Arthropoda > Insecta > Hymenoptera > Braconidae > Diachasma > Diachasma alloeum. The sequence goes on from NW_021680565.1 coordinate 14,596, forward strand.
CCATCAAGAATTTCGCCCTCCTCGTCCTCCCAACGCAGCCACTGGTTGGCTGCTCTGAGGTAGGCCCTCTCCCTCCTAGTCTCCTGCATCTGAAAAAAGATTTAAAAAAATAATGAAAATTTTTTTATTGAAAAAACGCAAATGATAATTTTTTTTTTAATGGAAAAACGCGAGCAAGAAGTTTTTTTTAACGAAAGAAAAATCTAACACGAAAGAAGTTTTCACGACAGAGAACGCGAGCAAAAAATTTTGACAAAAACCGAAAAAACAGACGAGAAAACGAAAACAAAACGAACGAAAACCGAACAAAAGATACATGGGTTTTCCGTAAGAGGGGAAAAATGAACAAAAAAATGAACAAAAATTAAACGAAAGATAAGAAACGCGGAAAAACTAACACGAAAAAATTCACGAAAAACGAACACTCTAGAACACGGACACAAATCGATAAAAAACGCGAGCACTAAAATAACGCGGATANGGAAAACCGAACAAAAGATACATGGGTTTTCCGTAAGAGGTGGGTTCAAAAACGAACAGGAAACGACGAAAACCGCAAAAAAATGAACAAAAATTAAACGAAAGATAAGAAACGCGGAAAAACGAACACGACAAAATTCACGAAAAACGAACACTCGAGAACACGGACACAAATCGATAAAAAACGCGAGCACTAAAATAACGCGGACACGGAAAACGCGAGACGAAAATCGAAAAAAATAAACGAAAACCGAACACTAAAAAAAGAGCACTAGAAAACGCGAAACACTAAAACACGGTAAAACAAAAAAACATTGAAACTATACATAAATAAAAACTTACCATACGGGTGATTACCACCCTGTAAACATCCTCCTGGGCGATTACTGGAACCACCATTTTTATAATAAAAAAA
>NW_021680565.1:18379-45751 GCF_001412515.2 Diachasma alloeum
GAGAGCGACATCCGGACCCTTGCCGACGCCGTCCTCCACGGTTGGACCACCAGCAGAGGGGCCCGACTCCCGACACCCGTCCGATATATACTCTCCGACAGTTTTTCTATTTACCAGCCCTTTTCCACCAACGTTCCACCCGCCACCTCTTTTCCACCCACCACCCACTTACCACCCACTTTCCACCCGCCACTCATTTTCTATCTGGCGGCCATTTTCCACCCACCATCCACTTCCTGTGACCCTCGGACCCCAACTTGGAGGCCCTGCACCCCAGGGGGCCCCCAGCGCGCCGATGACCTCTTCAAAGGCATGCCGCCGAGGGGGGAGGGGGGAACGTGCACGTGCACTTCCCGGAAAAAGGGGGGAGGGAGCGTGGGAAATTCGCCAATAATGCCCTCTTACTACTACTACTGGAATTCTCCTCAACAGCACTACCTTCATCACAAATTTTTTCATTCCCTCGGATGGGATTGGGCTTCAAAGCATTTTCTTTATGCTTTTCAGTCCCTGCATCTTTATGCAATTCAGATTTTCCGGCGGCAATCTGTTTCTTGCGAGCAGAACAAAACGCACTATTTGGATTCCCGTCAACTTTTTTCAACCACCGAGAAAATTCAGGTTCACTTTTCCATGATTCTTGAAATAATTTCCTTTTTTTCGATGCTGGAACACCGGAAGCTGCACGTCCTGAATCCCTGTCCTGGTCCATTTCGATCTCCATATCAAATTTTCAATTGAAAAGTATCAAGAAACCTGTAAAACTGCAGAAACACGGAATCACTCGTTGATGTCCGATCGCCTTTTGTCAGAGACTGAGTGAGCCAACGTAGCTCGTGTTTTGCTTTGGTTCTCTTTGTTTTGATTTTTCAGTGTGGTTGTGTGAATGTCAACACCGAATATTACCGGTTAAAAGCAGAATTGATCGAATGAATAATCGATTTTTACACAAGCGATATTTTGCATTCATTCTCAGAATTGAAAAACTAGGAAATTAATAATGGATTTGTAATCAGAGTCGAAAGAAAAAGAAAAGAGAAAGAAAAGTGGTAAATTCTAATATAATTGATTAAATTGTAGTGAAAAATATAGAATGAGTAATTAAAATAGAAAAATGTCGGATTACTTTTGAACATAATTTTCGTGATCCGCACATTCGACTCCTATATGTTACCGTCGCGAGCCCCATTTTTCACCTACATATATGATGTCATTGATGAACTTCAAACATTTGTCGCGTGATACAGCAATATTAAAAAAAAAAGAAAATTTTGAAAAAAAAAACAGCGAGAATCGAACTGGGATCTCCAGCATTCGACTGGATACCTTTAACGAATACGCCATGGCGCTGTTGTGAGAACAAATGGTTCATGAAATGGTAACCACTCGGTACATCAGAATTTTTCTTTGAATAACCAAAAGCGCCTTTGTGACATTATTTTGGGACACTCCCGTCGTGACTCTCGTGATTTCTTTGCGATCCCTTGTGACCCTCGTGATCTCTAGCGGCCTTCGTGATTCATTTTTTTACCCTTGTGATCCTCGTGATCCCTAGCGACCCTCTTGATTTCTTATTTTTTACCCCCGTGACCCTCGTGGTCCTTAGCGACTCTCGTGATTCCTATTTGTTACCCTCGTGATCCCTAGTGATCCTCGTGATTCATCTTTTTTACCCTCGTGACGCTCGTGATTCCTAGCGACCCTTAAGACTCCTTAAGACCCTCGTGATCGCTTGCGGTCCTCGTGACCGCTTGAGACCCTCGTGATTTCTTGTGATCCCTTGTGAGTCAAGCAGCCCCAGCAAACTTTGTAAGTCCTTTTTTTTATCCTTGTGACCCTTATGACAATACCCCTTCCCCCAATTAAATCTCCCCTACTACCAAGTTCCCAAGATTCTATTGTAATTATTAACATTTCATGAAAAGGTGAGAAAATGACTAAAATTATTTAAAAAATTGAAATATCTGAATAACGGTGATGAAATTTTTTCATCATCTGTCCTGAATTGCTTATTCAAAAATACATCAAAATGGTCCAAACTTCGCGCCCTGGTTATTGTTATCGTATACATTTCCTGTTTTACCCCTATTTAATGTCGTGATTTTTCACCCTCATCTTTGACCATTATTTCAGTTTCTCGCGCCCAATATTCTCATTTCAATGATCTTTGAAATTTTCCTATCTAACAATGGAATAAGAAAAAAGTTTTTCCTAATCTTTTAGACTTCAAACTGTATTTTGAGACCTCAAACGTAATTTTCCGATCTTGCGATTACTTTTCTTATCAATTACACCCAACACTAGTTGAAAGGCGACCGAAAGACTATTTTAAGATTATTTAAAAAAATCTTCAGTGAATACGCATAAATCTGGAAGAAGGAATATAAACAAATAAATAAATAAATAAATAAGTACGTAGAATGCTGCAAAAGTGGTATTTTATTTTTGTAAAGCATGCATTAATTTACTTCGTATTTGAAAGATTATTTCCGTCATTACATTCGCAGGGTTTTAGCTGCGGGCTTGCGCATGCCCAGTAGCGGTGGTTCCGTGAGGGAGCTGCGCACGAAAATCCCACGCGCGGGATTTTTGCCCCCATTTGGCATCACTGGCTGACGTTGCCAAATGCAGCCCACCGGCAGTCAGTCCGTAGCGGGGGAAGGAAACTCAGGCTTCCTCTTCCACTTTTATCTGGTTGTGGAGGTTTAGGTACCGACAAATTAAAAAAAAAGATGAACATCAGCTTATTTTGAAGTTTCAGTGATTGGTGACATTGATTACAGAGTCAAATTAGTGGGAAATTCAAAATAAAGTATGAAATGTATTATTGGTTATGTGAAAAGAGATGGAATAAAAATGAAAAAAAAAATATCCACAAATTTTAACTAATAAAACATCATAAAAAGTTGACCGTGAACGAGTGTTTTGACGTACGAGAACCCGATCAAAAAGATACTGCGGCCGGCGGCAACGCTGTATCGCCCAAATCACATACGACGCGACGCTAACCGCGTGACCACAGACGTCTGGCGAGCTAGCGCGCCCAACGAAAGGTTAAATAACATGGCGTTTTGGCACAATTTCTTTCAATTTTTTTTCCAAGCCTCACAAAAGCGGAAAAAAAATCAAAAGCTATGCGAATCGCACGTGAAGTAGTCGCACTCTATGTACGAATCCCTTGGCTTCACCTCGGGCGGTAATCCACACGCGGGTTAGAATGTCCTATTTTCCTCCCGTGGTGCACAATATACTTTTTCTACTGATCAAAAGTAATTTGATTTTTAGTGTCCCTTACGAACATTTTGCGATGTTTATTCCGCCATTCAAGTAAATGTTCGCTTAATTCAAATATTCACTTGGTTCAATTCATACGCCCATTTCTTCCTCAAAGACAAGGTGGGTGATGAGCCTTGATGAAAATTGAAATTTTATCCTCTTTCCCTAAGTAGAAATCAACGATCGAAATAAGGATTATCAGCCCCTGAACCAAGCCTTGAAAATGCTCAATCAGGGCTGCGGTCTAAGCTCGGAGCAGCCCGCATGCAACCCCATAATGATTACTCGAATCGAGGCTTAATCTCGAAGGGTCGAACAAGGTTTAATACCAAGGCTGGCTTTAAGTTCTAAATCATGAAATTTCTACAGCTCAATCGCGTTTCATTCATTCAAATCGCATTATTTATGGACATTTGTTTGCATTATTTCTAAATGTCTGATAAGCCTTCCTATCAATTTGCAGAGACGTATGAAAAAACAACTGCAGTAAGATCGTTATTTGTGCCACTGCAAGTTTGTATTTCTAAACTACTTGCCGAGCTTCATTGTGCCATATTTGACGGAAATATAGAAATAAAGGTGCTACCTTTTCATCTACTATCTAAACCTGATATGGGTAGAGCGAGAACAACGCAATAAATGTGACAAAAAATAATCTTTCCAATAGGGATATTCTAGGGGAACCTTCTACTTTATTCAGAAGATTACCCCAAATTTCACATTATGGGTCTTTTAAGACAAAAAAAAATAACACACATGAACTAAAAAAATTAATACTCAATCGGAACGCATGAGAGAGAAAACAATGGATAAACGTAAGAAATCTTCAGGTGTATTTAGCTTTCTTCCCGAGTGGAAATTTCACTCAGTTAGCTTGGATCTACATTAGTTTTAGGTTCAATACTGGTCAGAATTTATTGATTAGACTTTCGGATCAGGATCAGATGAGATTCTGAATGGAGTATCTGTATTCATTGTGGCGGAGTGAATTGTGATCCTGTTCTGATCAGTCAAATTTCGACTAGATCCGTATCGGATCCGGTACGGTTCAGGAAGATCGAATCCTAGAATTTTGACCAGGCATGGACCCAAACAAGCGTTACATTTCTAATCCAAAATTGATCAAAATCAGTTTTCACTGGTCAATCTCTTATTCTATGCTAATTTGAATTTCCACTCGGGTTGGGAACGGTAAATTACATGCTGTATGTCCTCTTTTCTATTTGTAATTTTTATTAAGAAATCATCAGTTGACAAAGGATATCCTAACGTAAAATGAGTGAGCGATAAAGAAGAATGTACGACGAACAATTGAACACTTTTTGACAAAAGACCTTCAGACTGTGAGCTTTCTTTTATTGAATAACCGTGATTCGGTTGGGAAATGAATTGTTTCCCTGGAATATTTCCATTCCATATGACTACTTTGCCATGTACCTTTGTGGTTCTAGTGAATGTCGAGAGGAAAAATTCTTTCATCTTTGGAGTTACGCAAATAATATCTTCAACTTATAATACTTATGAACGTGTCGAAGATAATCGCTTAAATGAATGTATATGAGGTCTTATATATCTATCTATTCTCAGGATTGCATTCTCATTCGAATGACACTCTTCATCATTGGATACTGACTAATTCTTTCAAAATAATTCCCCTTTTTAGAAAGGTTCATCGACTTTTCTTTATGTTCAATTATCCTTTCTACTGTTCTGCTCCTTTTACGCAAGTTTCTAATTTATTTTCCTTGGGGTTTTTTTTTCAAGAGCTACTGTTTTCAAAGTTGTGACGTTGCAGCCAAACTAGTCCAATTACTTTCTCAAAACCATAATTATTTATCCAAAATAATTCGGTTACAACGGTCTTGTAGACTTAAATCACGTACAAGGTGGATTTTTCACAATAAGATGCCTTTTGGCATTAAATTATTATTATTTATACTCACTTTTATTTTTGTTCGGGCAAATTATCAAGATTTTACTCTAAGAAATAAGATTTCTACTCAATAATTGAATGTGTTCGGGCTAAATTAATTTGTTTGGGGTCAGATAAATCAAAAGAGATATTTAAATTCACACAAAAAAAAACTATATTTATTCAATATTCATCATCTCGCTCGGGTCTATTTTTAGCTCAAAATTATTCAGGTCAAGATTAACAAAGAAGAGTAATGATTATAAATGAAGAAAAATAATACAAAACTTCGCGATTTCAGAGCGTCCCCGAATCACCACGCGTCCCTTCAATTCTTAGAAAACTATTTCCCTGTTTTCTAATTTCGCAAAAATATAACAGAAAATACTGATTAATCCAAGAGATATTATTTCTATAAAATTCTCTATAATTTTGTGGAATTTCCGGCATCCTCAGGGACTTTTTCCGATTCCCTGAGGATGGCTCAGGTAAAAATAGCTGAAATTTATTCTATTTTATTTCTCTCAATTTTCGCCAAAATGGCCAAAAATGGCGTCACTGGGAAAGCCAGTGAAGCTGCAAGTTTTCCCTGGATTTCACTAATTATCAATCAATATTTAGTTATCATAAATCCGGGAAAACTCTTTAAATCCTGAGTTATCTAATTGTTATCGAATTTCCATTCAATTACGAAAATTCAAACACGATATTCTCTCATGAAATTAGCCCTCTGCCACTGCGTAATTATTCGTCTACTCACAGGTAGACGATTTCAATGACTACAATTTCTCTCAATTATTAACCCGATTTTCTCAGTCTTCCGGGCTCCTCTTATTTCTCCGGGTGGAATCACTCCTCAGACAGCTTCTGAGGCCTGATTATAATAATTTTTCTTACTTAATAAACTACTTGAATGTCTACTAATCAATCTAAGTCTTAAAGTTCACTAAAGGTTTGTTGTCAGTTGTCGGTCGTCACGCCGAGTGTTCTCTTCCCGAGTTTCGTCCTGCTCCGGCATCAGTTTTTTCCTCTCACCCATTTTTCCACCAATCAGCCGTTTCTTCTTGCTCCTGTCCGGTGGAAAAACCAATAGGACGTCTGCTCTCGTGCATCATCGATTTTCATCGATTCTCACACCATCACGGTCAAGGTGACAATTAATTATTTTCCGTGGCTGAGGTCAGTGCCCTTTTTACCGACCTCTCAGCTGTCCTCGATTGGTCATTGCCAAATAATAATTTTCCTCCAACTTCCGATGTTGGACTTCCATTAACCAGTAAGGAAAAATCTCCGATTTTTCCCTCACCATTTCCAAACGCTGGTGAATATTTTAGGATGTCTAAGAAGCTCCAAACATCGCGGGTTCCATTCTCCGGGCGACATAACCCCACCTGTCATCACCTTGACCCCGTGACTTATTTTCCTTCTCTTGTTCTCAGTGATCATTTTCCCTTCCTGACCATTGTTATTCCTCAGCTCATTTCGGGAATGCTCAATCTCTTCACGAATCCCAAACATTTTGATGATAATTCTGGGATTCTGGGCAACTACTGTCACTCAGGGATAATCAATTCTTTGGGGAACATCTCTAGGTAACTTCCATCTACCCTTGGATACTACGTGGGTTCCTGGTTCTCCACCACTAAAGCATCCTGCCTGACATCTCCGGGAAAGTCTCCAACATCGAATATCCACTGAACACGTGGAAATGTGTGAGGTTTCCACTGACTTCTAGTGCCCTTGTATTCCCCTTTTTACAATTTTAACAAAAATCCGGAACTTCCGGGCAAAGGAGAGAGATAGAGTATGCTCTCTAAATCTAATGTAATTTTAAACTCAATTTTGAACATTTTCTGTTTATATTTCAAGTCCAAAATGACTTCTATAAGAACTAAAAGTATTCTTTCTCCGGATTATAAGTGCCTCTCATCACAATGTGAAAGTAAATTTTCGGGGTTTTTTTTTGCAAAATTGCGGTATTCTATTTAAATTCTTCTCTCCCACAATATTAATGAATATTGTGAGCCTACACGAGTCAAAGAATTATTGCTTCAATTATTTTATTAAATGAATTTATGAAACCCAGTTTACATTGGAATATCATAGGCTTTGGTTTTTTTCCTCAAGAATAGTTCTCTCTTATTCTTATCTAAGACATTCAGTTTTATACTGAAATATCAAAGCCTTTTGTGCTTTTACACAATAGCTCTCCTATTTAATTCTATGAAAATCTTCCCAACTTTTCCTCTACTTGTATCTGCTACCTTTTGGTACCCTTTTGAAACTGCCACCGGGTAGAAATCACGGGTTTTAGTTTTCTTAACGCTGCTCCGAGTTAAAGCCCCACCGGAACAGGGTATCTTATGTGACTGCCACCGGTTAGTAATCACTGGTTTTAGTTGCCCTAACACTGCTCCAAGGTAATGCCCCAATGGAACAGGTATCCTACGAGACTGCCACCGGGTAGAAACCACTGGTTTTAGTCGCCCTAACACTGCTCCAAGGTAATGCCCCACTGGAACAGATATCCTACCCTTTTCCGGAATAGTAACCACCAGATCAGGGATTTCTTACGGACTGAGGAAGGAATCCACGGGTAGAAACCACTGTGGACAAGGATTCGGATATTATCACGGTAGAAACCTTTAGTAATGGGGAGGAATCCACGGGTAGAAACCACTGTGGATAAGATATTGGATACTACTGCAGTAGGAACCTTCAGTAGTAGGAAGGGATACCACAGGTACAGACCACTGTGGCTATGGGTTCAGGAGCTACTGCGGTAGAGACAATCAGTAGAGGACGAGTCCGATGCCAGACTGACTTCTCTTCGCGATGTGGCTCTTTTTATAGGCGCTTGGTCCCGCCAACTGGCCTTCCCCCACTCTACATCTCACTCTCCCTCTCCAACTTTTTGCGCGTGAAGTGATCCGTGTTTCCCGCGTGCGCTCGACACCACGTAATTTGGGCGCGCCTATTCAAATTCAACTTGCTTCTTATCATTTTTTTTTCACTTAAATTTCCCCTTTTTATTGAAATAGTATATTTCGATACCAGTGCGACGGGGTGGCAACCCGGGTAGAAATCACGCCGCTCGAGCTCGGCTCGGAACCCGTATCCCAGCTAGAAATACGCCACTCCGCCCCAGCTTGGGATAAACTCCACGCGCATCACATGTACCCGAGGTTGAGCTGCGTCACGCGCTCACAGCCCAGCGTTAGACTATTACGCGAAACGCTTTGCCGGGCTTTAGTTGAATGGCCACTGCTCAACCTCAGGTTCATCTCCAATTACTCAATCCCAGTATACTTAACCTCAATAATGATTTGACAGGTCCGATGGCATCGTGATTTGAGCAAAAAAACAATCGCATAAATGTGAAGATGGCATACTTTTTCAGATGAACAATCACAAGCTCATCAGAAATAACATGATATTAACTAATCGAATGGGATTAATCTGAAAATACAAGGTAGAACAATTCACTGAAACGTAGTCAAAACTTTCTTTTTTCTCGCGAATACAACAAACAAAATCAAGAAAAATAATCACTTGAAAAACGTTAACGAACCTTTATTATTAATTATCAACGCTACAGGAGAGGATATTCTTCATTTTTCGATAGGCCTACGAGTTCTAAGAATATTCTACGATTTATTAGGGAAATGTTGAATACAGGTATGCCAAAATAACACGCATGAAAAAATTCAACAGAAAAACCTAGCGCTTTCTATTAAATTTCTATTGGAATTCTATGAGAATTCTCTGGAAGTTCTATTAGAATTCTATTCGTTTCTAGCGCCGATTCTATAGGAGATTATGCAACTTCATAGTCTTTTTGTTAAGGTAAAATTTGGTGCAAGAAAGTAAATAGGTTTTTATGTTCCTATAGATTTTCTTAGGCGTAAGATTTCTAAGTTTCTTCCGCTCTGTTTTTCTTGATTTTCCAAAGTATTCAAATTTTAAATCGATATTCTAAAAATGCATAAATATCATTCTATTCCACCCTCCACTCGAAACGACACGACTCAATCGGAGCTGAGCTCTAAGCGTTGAGCCACAGCTCAAACTCAAGTGCCGGGTTATGCCGTCTGATGAGCGTTCGACTGTGAGCCGGTATGGAGTGGCGTGTCGCGGCGTGAACTCGGGTCAAGCGGCAAGCCGAGGCTGAGCGCGCGCTCACCCGAGTTGCGGCTGAATCCCCGGTTGAATTTCTACCCGGGAACAAGTGCGAAGTTGGCGGCCCGAGTCGAAGCCGAGGGCTGCCCATCACACGAGTTAAAACACCCCGTCGCACGTGTATCCGAACTATGTTTTTTGTTAGTAATGTTACATTCAGCGAGCGCCGAACGATGCCATTTTTCGTTTACTAGTAAACGAAAATTCGAAACGTGTAAACGAAAAGACTTTTCGTCACACAGGTCTTTCAAGATCTCTCCAAACCTAGATTGACCTGATAAGTCCTAATCTTCAGTGCTTGTCGGCCCTGGGAAGTCCTCTGTAATACTACCTAGACCCTGGGATTTCAGGCGGAGGTGGAGGGAGAAGGCTGGGGGAGAAGTTGAAATTTGCACCCAACAAGGAGAGAGGGTTGCAGAATATATTTTAGCCACCCTCATCTCTCCGTTTGCATGCAGTGTTCAAATGAAAACTAGTGAACGTTGATCCTGTATTTATTGACCCCCCTGATGCCAATGAAACCCTCGGAGGCGACAGAAAAGAAAAAAAAAAATTTTCATTTTCACTGGGTCAAGGATCAGATCTTGGATTTTCTCAACGGGAAAGTCGACTTTCGGCAAAATCGAATTTTTTTGTCAAGTCAATGTTGATTCTGTATCTATTGACCCCTCTAATGCCCGTGAAACTCTTGGAGGCGCCAGAAATGTCGAAATAAAAACGTTTTTTCATCACGCTGTGTGTAAAGTAACATTTTACGCACGCTCCGCGAGCGCAAAACCCCACTTTCCATACATTATGATGAAAAATACGGTTCAATACTCGCGGGAAGTGTGTTTAGGCTCGTGGGATTATATCACTCGCCTTCGGCTCGTGCCATAAACCTCCCACGAGCCCAAAAACACTTTCCCGCAATCGTATCGAAATATACTATTTTTTCACCCGGGACCAAAGTGGCGAATGTTGGATTTTTCCCGGGGAAAGTCGACTTTCGCGAAAATCGAATTTTTTCGTCAAATGAATGTTGATTCTGTATTTATTGGCCCCTCGAATGCCAATGGAACCCCAGGAGGCGCCAGAAATGTCGAAATAATTTTTTTCTCCACCCGGTGCCAAAGTGTCAGATTTTGGTTTTTTGCTGGGGGAAAGTCGACTTTTGCCAAAATCGAATTTTGTCGTCAAGTGAATGTTGATTTTATATTTATTGGCCCCTCTAATGCCAATGAAACCCTCGGAGGCGCCAGAAATGTCGATCGGCATTTCGCTATCTACTACATGAAACAGGTAGAATTTCGGCGTGAATCACTCCGTTTTCGATTTAATTCAAGCCGATTTTTCGGTGTGATTCAAACCGATTTTTCGACTTGAGTCAAACCGATCTCGGCTGGATCCGTTTCTATTTGAAATAAACTACTTTGCGACATATACCAGACTCGGAATTCGGGTTGGCCTAGTCCGAGTCACTCGGTCTGAATCAAGCTGAAAATCGGTTAGAATCAAACCGACGTCGACTTGAATCAGTCCTTTTTTTTTGGTGGAAATGAAAAAATGTTTTTTTACACTCCTGCACGTAAAGTTTATATTTTCCTCCCGCTCATCAAAGAGCAAAATACGAATTTTCATTTGCAGGCGTGTTGAAAAACCGCATGTGCACCTCAGGCGGAAAGTCAAACTTTCCGTTCTTGATGTACAATATACTATTTTCACCCGGGGCCAACGTATCAGATCTTAAATTTTTCCCGGGGAAAAATCGACTTTAACCAAAATCGAATTTTTTCGCCAAGTGAAGGGTGATTCTGTATCTACCGACGATTCTGATGCTGAAAGTAGAACTTGTCAGGTCCAATTATTCGACTCGGGGAGAAGTTTATTTTCGGGTGTAAAAGTACAACGTAGTGTTCTTCTGTTTAACCGTTTGCTAAAATATAAAAAATCGAACAAATGATAAACCCGAGTAACAGATAAGTTGAACATCCACGGATTGATTGATCACAGATAAAAATAATAATAATTAAGTATAAAGGGTTGCCGCAGGTTTGGTGTGGGGTTTGGCTTAGGTGATGTGGAGGAAAATTATGGTTATGTCTGTCGCGGCGCCGATAATGTTTTTCATATCATGAATTAATGGTCGATAACATAAAAATCAAGAGCATCCATCGACAGTGGAGTTGACTCTCAAGGACTTGCTGAGGCTCAGGTGAGCTTCGAAGCACTCAGCCTCAATTCTCGAGGCCCGAATTGAGCCTCGCCGATGGCTTCATCAACCACCCTCATTTAACCCTGGATTCAACCATGAGAACAGGCCTTTCTGAGACCGTATACAAACTTGGTCGCATCATCAGCCTTGTTAATTCTCATCTGAGAATTCGTTCCGACCTCTTCTTCAACTCGTAATTTAATTTTGTGACGGAATAATCATTTCTACCCGAACGTCAAGGTTTAATTGACTCCTTGGATAACTTTTAAAGAAAAATATTAAACATAGTCTCACTAGGAATCGTCAAATTCATACAACATTCATATTAATGTAATCCATCTCAAATGTGATTGAATATGGAATTCCCATTGTTAACAAGATGGTCGCGCAGTTTAAAAAATAGACACCATTTTATCTCAGATATTGATAAAAGCGACAACAAAGGTAAAATTATACATGTATTGAACGAATATAGATGACAAGCGAGACAGACATACTAATCATCATGGTAATGAAAAACAGACAAAATATGAAGTGTCACAATGAGTACCAAAAGACGATCTCGATTGTCTGGTGATTATCGATTTTCACCACTCTTTGTCAAAGGAGCCGATGACCATGGACCGCATCGAAAACTTACTCGTCATCGTACTCTTAGAGAGTCGAACACTCTATTATACTATTCTACGTCCATTATAAGGCACTCTTATAGAGGCTTTAATAATTGTCAGTTGGTTATAGTCATTTAAATCGATCAATTAAATATCGAACAGTCGATACGCTAGAAATCATATAACGTTAATGTGATGAGCTATTATACTATGCAACAGATTCATCTAACTGAGCGAAATTATTAAAAAATTGTTGAGTACGTTAGACCCTATTAATCATGCTGTGTAACTTATATAATATTTCGTGAATTCAGTTCTGATGGTTAATATTATCTTATTAATTGGGACATTCGATAAAACCCTGTAGCAATTTCTGGCTTCAAAATTTTGATCTTCACCATATTGTCATAAGTTATTATATTTCCAAAAATAACCGACGTCGGTGGCCGAAGCGGCTAGGTGCGAGCTTAGTGTGCGAAAGGTTGTGAGTTCGATTCCCCGTGGAACCGAGTTTTTCAACCGGTGGCTCCGGCGAGCGGGAGGTCGCTAATATAGTGACCGCCTCTACCGGCATGGGTTTTTTGTGGTTTCCCATGCTACTCCTATGTTCTATAGGAGTGCGAATGCGGTGCAGTGTAGAATCCACAGCCGCATGGACAGGGTTGGATAGGGCCGATTAGCCAATCAGAGGGCAGAAAGGGCCGGAATATAAATTTTAAAAAATATCTAAAAATACGCAAGGAAACCAATTTATAGCCCTCTATCTCTTCAAATGGTGGGGCACTGCTTGATAACGTGTTTATACCGATTTTTTTCATGAATTGATTTTGGCCGTACTAATTGGGTTAGAAAAAAATATTGCACATGGTTTTCGATCATAAAAACTCCAAATTAAAAAAAAAATATCATTTTTATTCGAAAGTCATTTTATAATGGAAAATCGACGTTTTAAACTTAAAAAACGTGATTTAACCCTGTTCCCCAAATTTGTTTCCATTTTTTTCATTGGAAAGCTGAGAAAATTTTATAAAAAATATATAAAATTCAAATTACAAACTCTATGGGATCAATTAGAATTATTATTTCAATGACATTATCAAATAATCGGATTTCAAAAAATGTGAAAACTTTCAGCAAACGTCAGTTAGTGGTACACGAGTAGATATGAGTACATACGAGTACATACGAGTCTGTGATCTTTACGTAGATAATTTTATTTGTTTGAAGTTAACAGAATCGCTGTATTTCTTGAAGAGGAGAGTATTTTCAATGTCAGTCGTTATCACACATTGGAACCCTCTGGTGCCGAGAATAATGCGAGTCTTCATAAAACGTGGAGTCAATTCAGTGCTAAAAAATTCATAGTCCTGTTTGGAACAATGAATGACATGGATATTGTTCATCTTTTCACATCCCCATTTGTATAATTGTTGACTATCTCCGATTTGTTCACTGCTTCCCAGTCGGAGACTTGCATATTTCGCCTGGCGTTTGAAAAGACCTCCAATCCCATCTGATGAACCTTTGCCATCAACTGTAGCGAAGAAATTCCACTCTGCGTCTATCCCAAAGTCTTTGGAGTGATATGCAAGATTCATGAACGCCTTTCTATTCTTGAATTGTGGTGCTGCTCCATCTGAGAAATAATGAATGTTGACCATCTCTGTGAATTTCTCCTTCAAAAATTCCATCAATTTCCTCTGAAATATGTAGACAGCTACAACGTCATGTTTGAGACAATCACTGATGCCCACAAACGATAATGATAACAACTGATTATTCTCGTTATAATACATGGCCACTAGAAATACAGTAGCTGCTTCATCATTAAACCAGAAAGCACCTGCACCTGCACTGCCTCTTGAATGGTGAAGTTATAATTTTCTGAAAAATCCAACACTGCGATTATCTCTCCTGGTTGCAAGTTCATTTTCAATTCCTTGTAATACCGACTTTGTTTTCTGGCAATATAACCGTGCGCCAACATAAATTCTAATTTATGACACAATGAATCAATGAAGTCCTCAGATGATGACCAAGTGTTCTCGATCATGCATGAATCAGTCATGGACCACATTTTGTAATTGACAACTTCTATCCCCCTAGCATTGAATTCTCTCTCGAACAGTTCTGAAACTTTCTCGGTTCCTTTGCAGTTTGGACAAACTCGATAATAACATTCATCACGTGGTGGATGACAAATTATAGTTTCTAGTAAACCTTGATAAGTCGGTATCCCGTCACGTTCTTCTACTGGCTTTTCTCCGAAGAGTTCTACAAAATCACATCTTGTAGGGACGAACAATAAACAATCATGTCAAGGCTAATTGATTTCAATGACTTCTTATAGTGCATTTGTGAATCTTACCCTCCAGCATGAGTTTAACATTTGCATGATACACGCACACGCAAACAGTATGCATTCCTGGAGTACTAGCAAATACACAATATCGAGGTCTGAGAGCGGCGAATTTTGAACGTCTCACTTGGACTCCACGATTTTTCTCTATGAATAACGCATAAATTTCACTGACAGTATTCAGAAGCAGTCGTTTCTGCATCCGAAGTTTAGTACCATCATATTGTTTGACCAAGACATAATCTTTGACTCCTGGTATTTGTCTGGAGTTTTCGTCGTCTTCATAAAAATCTTCGATCATCTTCCTCACTTCTAAAATTAGTAGTGGTTTACCCGACTTTCGTTTTGTTTCATTTCTGTCCAAAGATTTCTGTAGATTACGGGTTTCATAGATCAAGTGATGTGGTGTACCAAACTCTGCATTAATTTTTCGGGCACTCCATTTTGGTGGTAGAAGTTTGATTAGTGCTACTTTCACATCCCTGGATTTAAAAGAATAAAATAATATTCCAACAGTAAAGAAATAATATGAGATAACAGCGAGATATTTCATCACTTCCTGGGAATGTTCTACTTGAAGAGTTCACAAATTTGTGTCAAAATGTACTGATGGTCTTCGTGTTGGAAATCCTGTCAGCTGACAGGTCCCTCACACTAACGCACGCAAGGCTCATCCATTCTCTCCCCACTCACGCACACCTGACGCGCTCACCTCAGATGACTAGGGGTTATTAATTCCAGCACCTGAGGCGCCACTTCCTGGACAGCTCCTTATTACCATATGATCTATATTAAATTAGGTCATGTGACCATGGAATTAGGGCACGTGGCACCTGTAAGCCCGTGTCTCTCTCTCATTCGTTTCCGGGATCTAGTTAGAGACACTTCTTTTATTGTACTGCTCATCTCTAGTGACTCGGACTAACTCATTGTGTCAGCTCAATTATTATCAATTCAAGGAATTAGTCGGCTCATTATTATCGGTCCGCTCATTATTACGGTTGCTCAGTGACTCAATTAGTGACATTTAATTATTGTGAAGATAACTTTGACAAATATAGTGAATTTGTGACCACGTGCANTGAATTTTTTGGAGTATTCAACTTTGTTTTTTTTTGGCTACCGCTCCCTTTATATTCTCCAACCCTTTTTCGTTTTTTTTGAATTTTTCAATAAATTCTCGCGCCTGCNTATCTCTCCAATCATCAGGAAACGGCATTACCGGCCCGCGGGAATATTTGAATTTTGGAGCAGCTCATCCCCGGGACTTTGGACTTTTTTCTCAACTGCAGCGTTCCTGCACTGGTCCAGCTCAACATCACTCACTCGGCTAAGTAGCATTTAATTACCTCTTGCTACTTTTGCCATTTTTTTCTTTTTTTTTTGAATTTTTTGGAGTATTCAACTTTGTTTTTTTTTGGCTACCGCTCCCTTTATATTCTCCAACCCTTTTTCGTTTTTTTTGAATTTTTCAATAAATTCTCGCGCCTGCTCAACGGAATCGCTCACTGCTGCTACCTACTAAATTAAGACTCTTCGGTGTTATTACTGTTGCCGTTCAACCGACCGGATACATAATTTCATCGCTTCTCACTGCTCACTGCTCGGCTTTTGGGGTCGCTTTACTCAGGTTTTTTCCGGTTTATTCCTTTTTTGAGCTGCGCACTTATTTTCAATTATGGCATCATTTGAGGCAACAGACCAACTCAACCCAGCAAAAGGCCGTTCCGGTGGTGACCTACACCCACGAGAACGACATCCCCATGATGGTGACTGGTGACCAAGGCCAGTCAACGTCGTCGGAATGAAGATCACCAGCTCAGATTGCCGTCTCCTGCTCAGGTCACCACTCAGATTCCGGATCCGCTCCAGACTTCCGCCCTGGGGTCCTTCTGGCTACCAGCCTTGCGCTTTTGGTACGCCCAGATCAGCCAGCTCATCAGGTTCGTCTACTCATCGATCCAGGGTCGGAAATCTCCGTCATGTCAGACCAGCTCGTTCGTCAGCTTGGGCTGTTAAGGCTCAAGACACAGCTACGAATATCGGGGATTGGAGACACGGCATCTGGGCCGGCATTAGGCAAGGTTCGGCTCACAATACAGTCCACTTGCTCTCACTTTCAGCTCAGAGTTTCTGCCTATGCTCTCGGCCAGCTCACAACCTCATTACCGACATTCTCACCAAGTCAGCTCACATGGGATCATCTGGAAGGACTCCAGCTCGCTGATCCCGATTTTCTCACACCAGCACCAATTGACATCCTTCTTGGCGCTGATGTCTATGGACAACTCATCTCACCACAAGTCATCACCAACGGACCAAACTCACCATCGGCTCAGCCCACGCGACTTGGATGGATCGTATTCGGACCAACGGAAGGTCCTGATACTACTCAAGTAGCAACTTCTCATCTAACGGTCACCAACGAGGATCTCAACGAACTGCTCACCAAATTCTGGATCCAGGAAGAGATCCCTGGGACACCAGAGGTTCAGCTCAACGAGGAGGAAGCGCAGTGTGAAGAACACTTTCAACGGACCCACTCACGAGATGCATCTGGCCGCTACATTGTTCGGATACCGCTCAAATCTCCAGTTTCCTCGCTAGGAGATTCACGATCATCTGCACTCGCTTGCCTCCATCGTCTGCTCAGGAAACTCTCACGTGATGAGGTTTATCGTCAGCTCTACACGGACTTCCTCAGGGAATATGAAGAGCTCGGCCACATGCGTCGAGTCTCCGGACAGCTCGCTAGATCAGCTCATCAGCGCCAGCTCAATGGGGGGGGGGGGCACGGGCACCGAAATGACCTTAGCACATGAGGCCTCGGCTTCAGGAGGGTTGAGGGTTTCGGGCCGTCCGTGTTCTTCTCGGGCTGACGCTCCTCCGGAATATTTCTTCCCTCATCACGGAGTTCTCAGGGCAAGCAGTGAGACAACGAAGCTCAGAGTTGTTTTCAACGGCTCCAACAAGAGCAGCTCAGGACAATCGTTGAACGAGATTATGCACACGGGTGAGAAGTTGCAGAAGGATATCTCGGATGTACTTCTCTTTTCTCGGCGGAAACGGCTCATTTTCATGACGGACATAACCAAGATGTTTCGTCAAATTCGGGTACATCCGGAAGATTGGCCACTCCAACAAATACTCTGGACCGACTCAAATGGAGATATCGCCACCTATCAACTCACCACGGTCACATATGGCACTAGGTCAGCTCCGTTCCTCTCAATGCGTGTTCTTCATCAGCTCGTTGAGGATGAAGGATCGAACTATCCTCTCGCTGTGG
Organism: Diachasma alloeum; assembly: GCF_001412515.2. NCBI lineage: Eukaryota > Metazoa > Arthropoda > Insecta > Hymenoptera > Braconidae > Diachasma > Diachasma alloeum. Next base: position 36,200 of record NW_021680565.1, read on the forward strand.
AACCGCTCATGAAAGGACGATATGTTGACGATATCTGCGGGGGTGCTGACTCAGATGAAGAGCTACTCAGGACCGCTCATCAGGTGACACAGCTCTGTCGGTCAGGAGGCTTTCCGCTAGCCAAATGGCACTCAAATAGCCCAGCTCTACTCACATCTCTTCAACCTGACAGCACCTCTCAAGAACAACGATTCATAGAGGACTCGCTCACCAAGATTCTAGGGGTTTCTTGGCATCCTGGAACGGACAACTTCAAGTTCTCCGTCACTCAGCCTGAGACCAGCTCAATAACGAAGAGAATCATTTTATCGGAAACGGCTCAACTCTTCGATCCACTGGGTTTCCTAGCGCCAGTGGTCATACGAGCGAAGATATTGCTCCAGGCTCTATGGATCGAGAAACTGGGATGGGACGAACCAGTTTCCCAGACAACTGCTCAACGATGGAGCCAATTCAGGGAGGAGCTCACACAGTTATCAGAGATCACCATACCTCGGTGGCTTGGACTGCTCACGGATTCCGTCGTCGAAGTACACGGTTTTTCCGACGCATCACAAGTGGCGATGTCAGCCGTGATCTATCTCAAGGTTCTCAACAAGGGAAAATCACAACTCACATTGGTTTGCTCAAAAACGAAGGTCGCACCGCTCAAACGGCTGACAATCCCACGACTAGAACTCACTGCGGCTCTCCTCCTGGCCAAACTGACTAAGTACGTCAAGGACCAACTCAATCTCACGAACGCCACCACCTATCTCTGGACCGACTCATCGGTCACGCTCACGTGGATCAGCTCACACTCCTCAAGATGGAAGGAGTTCGTGAAAAATCGGGTGGCACTCATCCAGGAGCTCACTCAGCAGGCTCATTGGAGATTGGTACCGGGCAAGGAGAATCCTGCAGACTGTGCATCTCGAGGTCTATCAGCGCACCAACTGGTATCTCATAAGCTCTGGTGGAAAGGGCCACCATGGCTTCATCAAGACTGCTCATCATGGCCAACTCACGCTCTGGAAAAAGACCTCAGCGCAGACCTCGAGGAAAAGCCAGGAGTTCTCCTACATGTAAAAGCTCATCCAATCGCGCTCTGGAATCTCGTCGACAGATTCTCATCGTTCAACCGACTGCTCAGGGTCACAGCAATCTGTCGACGATTCATAGCTCGGCTCAGGAAAACCCCCAACTCTTCTCTTCGATACCCGCTCACTCTTGGTGATCTTGAAGAGGCTCGCATCCTCTGGATCAAACTCACGCAGGCAGCTCACTTCAAGGATCAACTCAGAGCGATCTCACGAGGGGAAAGGTTCAGCAAATCCCACCCCCTCACCAAGCTCACACCCTTCATCGATCGCCAAGGGGTATTGAGGATAGGAGGACGGCTCAAGTTTGCTCACATAGGCCCGGAGAGCCGGAACCAAGTGATTATTCCGAAGGAATCTCAACTGGCTCAGCTACTCATCGGACAGGCTCATCTAAGGACACTCCACGGAGGCACACAGCTCACCCTCAGGCAGCTCAGAAGTAGCTACTGGATACTCGGAGGTCGAGCACCAGTACGCTCCTTCATCCTCAAGTGCGTTAACTGCACTCGCCAACGTGGAGTACGCGCTCAACAGCTCATGGGCCAGTTGCCACCAGCCAGACTCACTCCCGCTCGAGCCTTTCTCAACACTGGGATCGACTATGCCGGCCCAGTGTCTCTACGGTCCTGGAAAGGGCGGGGACACAAGTCGTACAAAGGCTGGTTGGCTATCTTTGTCTGCATGACCACCTCAGCGGTCCATCTCGAGGTCGTGTCAGACTACTCAGCCGAGGGGTTCATCGCGGCGTATAGACGCTTTTCAAGTCGGCGTGGGATCGCTCATTCCTTGTTCAGTGACTGTGGGACCAATTTCCTTGGCGCTGACAAGGAACTAAAGAAGCTCTTCTCGTCAGGATCAGCTCAATCAAGACAGCTCGCACAGCTCCTCATCAATGATGGGACTCAGTGGTCCTTCAATCCTCCAGGTGCTCCGCACTTTGGAGGGAAATGGGAAGCGGCGGTGAAGTCGGTGAAGTTCCATCTCACCCGGACGATCGGAGAGGATCTGCTCACTTTTGAGGAACTCACCACTTTGCTCGCTCAAATCGAGGCAGTGCTCAACTCACGACCACTGGAACCGCTCACGGATGATCCTGATGACTGTTCAGCCTTGACACCAGGGCATTTTCTCATCGGTCAGGCTCCCACGACTCTTCCAGAGCCATCTTTAGAGCAACTCAACGTCTCAAGGCTCTCTAGATGGCAGCTCATTCAGCAGAAGCTTCAAGGATTCTGGAAGAGGTGGTCCACGGGATATCTCCAACGTCTTCAAGCGATATCCAAGTGGCACCATCCGACTCATCAGATACGGATCGGCTCACTGGTTCTACTCACGGACGAGAGATTCCCGCCAGCGAAGTGGCCTCTCGCCCGAGTGACCGCTCTGCACCCAGGATCGGACGGACTCACCAGGGTAGTCACCATCAGGACTGCTCAGACGACGCTGACAAGGCCAATCGCCAAGCTCGTCCTCTTGCCCATCTCACCTTCAGGGGAATAGAACCAGGACAGATCACCGGCTTCTCACCGTTGGACTTCGTCAAGTTCGACGGATTTACGACCCTGACCAACCGACGGGGTTCAACGTGAGAATGACAGCAGCCAACGCAGAAGGGATTTACGACCCCCGACGTCTAGGATGCTGCCATGCCTAGCCAGCGCACCTTCCGGACGGTCTCACGGACTCACTCATGGGTGACAAGCTCCGACAGCTCACCAAAGAGCGTTTTGAATTTTGTTTTTTATTTCAACTCACCATGACTCTACTCATTATGGTTGCGTCAACAACTTTACAGTTGCCGACGGCCGGGGAGAATGTTGGAAATCCTGTCAGCTGACAGGTCCCTCACACTAACGCACGCAAGGCTCATCCATTCTCTCCCCACTCACGCACACCTGACGCGCTCACCTCAGATGACCGGGGGTTGTTAATTCGGACACCTGAGGCGCCACGTCCTGGACAGCTCCTTATTACCATATGATCTATATTAAATTAGGTCATGTGACCATGGAATTAGGGCACGTGGCACCTGTAAGCCCGTGTCTCTCTCTCATTCGTTTCCGGGATCTAGTTAGAGACACTTCTTTTATTGTACTACTCATCTCTAGTGACTCGGACTAACTCATTGTGTCAGCTCAATTATTATCAATTCAAGGAATTAGTCGGCTCATTATTATCGGTCCGCTCATTATTACGGTTGCTCAGTGACTCAATTAGTGACATTTAATTATTGTGAAGATAACTTTGACAAATATAGTGAATTTGTGACCACGTGCACGTGTTCCGCTCATTTCTTGGTTCTACTCATCCCACTCCCCGTAATCCGACTCCAACTCATCCATCCGCACAATTAATTCCCCGATCCAGGCATCTCATCAAACACTTCGAGAGTTTGATTTTCAATAGTGACTTGAAATTCAGACTCAAACTGCACTTTTGTCGCGGTCACCAATTGATTAAATTTCTCCTCTTTGTATTTTGCCGTCTCCAATCTGAATATATTCAATTGATATACAATGTTTCATTTTTATATTATTCGAGGAACAAAAATATATTATTTTTCATACTTCTTCCGCTCGACAGGACTGACACCGAGTTTTATGTCGATAGTTTCGTGGATGGATTGAGATGGACTGAGATAGAGTACTTGGTGTACTTGGTAAAAATTCTGAGTGCTGAGATTGAGTACTTGGTGAAGTTGATGTACAGTCTCTTTTGGAAGATTCGGAAACAGGCTGACTGCCTAACGATTCCGTATATGAATGTGTCATTGATGAAAAAGATGATGGTCTCTCGATCGGATTATACTCGTCGATTTCTTTCCGATACGTAGAGCATAGCCAATGTTTTGTGGTGAGCTCTTTAAATTTGTCAATTTGATTTGCAGTAGGTCTTCGTAAATCTGTTGAACAACTCGAATCTATGTGCATAATAAAGCGATACGTTGAACGATGACTCCAATCAAAATGACTACTAGTTTTTACGAAAAAAATATGCATAGAGACAAAGGCGATCTTATCACTTAGTCACGTGAGGTTAGACGAGATTCGACCGAAATGTAGAATTTCATGATAATCAACAACTGAAGCACATATTTGGACACATTTGACCATGATTTGATAACAATTCATATTTTTGTGAGCCACCAAATTTTCTGCTTCTTCTTCACGTATACTTTTGATTCAATTTTCGTTAAATTCTCAAACTTTCAACAAAATTCGATTATTCACAAGATTAGAGGAAATAATTCGTACTCACGTGATTCTTTAGAGAAAGGATTACAGCTTAGCTTTCCTCTATCCATTTTTAACAGTCTTGAGTCACACACAATCGGTAAACAACGATCAGCTGTCCAATTCAAATAGATCAACGGCAGCCGCATTGGCCATATTCACCTGAGCGCTCGCAAAGCATGACGGGAAATTCAGTCGTTCCCGCCCTTTTTCAAATTGGCACCATCTACTACATCTTCTCTTGTACTAAATTACGTTTGGTGAATGTTTTCGTATTTTTTGAAATCCGATTATTTGATAATGTCATTGAAATAATAATTCTAATTGATCCCATAGAGTCGGCAATTTGAATTTTATATATTTTTTATAAAATTTTCTCAGCTTCCCAATGAAAAAAAAATGGAAAAAACCTGGGGAACAGGGTTAAATCACGTTTTTTAAGTGTAAAACGTCGATTTTCCATGTAAAAAATGACTTTAGAATAAAAATGATATTTTTTTTAAATTTGAAGTTTTTACGATCGAAAACCATGTGCAATATTTTTTTTTAACCCAATTAGTATGGCCAAAATCAATTAATGAAAAAAATCGGTATAAACACGTTATCAAGCAGTGCCCCACCATTTGAAGAGATAGAGGGCTATAAATTGGTATCTTTGCGTATTTTTGGATACATAATAACTTATGAAAATATGGTGAAGATTAAAATTTTGCAGCCAGAAATTGCTACAGGGTTTTGTAGAATGTCCCAATTATTGAATTGATGTCAAAATAGAGCCTTTGAAATTTCTTTGATAACTTTTTTTTTTTTATTGTTTTAGAGTGCTGAAAACCATACATTAGGTTATTTACACTTTCATATATTAATCAATATTAATTCAATTACGTCTTCTTATTACACATTATTCAGATTAAACCTGGATTTTACAGTCTTTTAGGTATTTGCATATCTCTTCTATGTATTTAAAATCTGTCGAATTTACAAATTTTCTTGTGTTGGAGGGCCTAGTACACGTTGTTTTATTCAGTCTCTCTAAAAGTTTGTGTCTTTGTTGCTCGTACCTGGAGCAGTGCCACAATATGTGATCGAAAGTTTGGCTTTCTGCTCTACACGGGCATCTGGGATCATTGGTGATCCCCACTCTAGCCAAGGAGGCTGCAAGGTGGTAATGGTTTGCTCTAACGCGGTTGACGATTACTATGCTCTCTCTAGAGAGCTTGCACTTTCCATACCAGGGCCTTGCAGAGTCCTTGTAATAGAGTTCAAAGTATTCTACTCCTTTTTTGGTTCCCCGTTCTATAATTCTATTAGTTGTTTTTTTTGCGTTCTTCACTTTTAAATTGTGCTCGAAAATCAGTGTCTTTGATAACTTCATATTTGTTCCAATGATTGCTTGAGTCATCCTAATCGAACGATATTTGTAAAGCAATAATAATTATTCATCGTCTGGTTCGTTCGAAATTCCAAATAATTCTATTCTATTAATTGTGAATGAATTACCTAATGTCCAAGATGTCTATACAAGATGTAACTTTATTGGTGGAATACCTTCCGGTCACAGGTCCAGTAAGCCCCCTAAATGCTAGAAAAATCGAAAAACAAAATCTAACCGATTTTATTTGACTGATTAACAATTAACGTGGGTCAATAAGGGAGCCGGGTTANAGAAGGCATAAACTGCAAAAATGGAGAAAAATATCCGAGTGAAAAAAATGTATTATGCCGAAACCATTCGGAAGCATACCATCAATTTATTGGTGGCGAAGAAAGCATCAAAACATCCCTTAGTGGGGATGCTCACTTTTTCCACATGCTCACTTTTTCCAAATTTTCAAAATTACTCAAAATTTTCAAAAAATTTCAAAACTTTCAAATTTTTTGGAAGTTTTCAAAATTCTCATTTTATGGGTGCCTCGAAGTTTATGGCGGTCCGGTAGGGGTGATATGGGAGTCTTTTATGGGGGCTTCATGAGTCTTATGGCAATCATATGTTATGGGGTTTTATGGGGGTTACATGGTGGTCCTATGGGTGTCTACTGAAGTTTCTATGGACGTCCTATGAGGATTTTATGAGGGTCTATGTTTTTCTTCCAATGAATATGGCCAATCTTCCTCTTTACGCTAATCTCCAAGGTTTCTTCGTGCGAACCGAAAAAAAAATGGTGACAAAAATATCTTCTTCCTAGAAGAACAATGAATTAACAAACAAATCATGTGCAAAATAACCATTCGGAAACATATTGCTAATTTANTACACGGGCATCTGGGATCATTGGTGATCCCCACTCTAGCCAAGGAGGCTGCAAGGTGGTAATGGTTTGCTCTAACGCGGTTGACGATTACTATGCTCTCTCTAGAGAGCTTGCACTTTCCATACCAGGGCCTTGCAGAGTCCTTGTAATAGAGTTCAAAGTATTCTACTCCTTTTTTGGTTCCCCGTTCTATAATTCTATTAGTTGTTTTTTTTGCGTTCTTCACTTTTAAATTGTGCTCGAAAATCAGTGTCTTTGATAACTTCATATTTGTTCCAATGATTGCTTGAGTCATCCTAATCGAACGATATTTGNGATTTCCCACTTGTTTTAATGTGATTGAACTTTCGTTTCTCGCAATAACGTTATTCGACTGTCGCTTCCAGTTTCGTTTCCCGCAGTAACGTTATTCGACTTTCGTTTCCAGTTTCGTTTCCCGCAATAACGTTATNATTACTATGCTCTCTCTAGAGAGCTTGCACTTTCCATACCAGGGCCTTGCAGAGTCCTTGTAATAGAGTTCAAAGTATTCTACTCCTTTTTTGGTTCCCCGTTCTATAATTCTATTAGTTGTTTTTTTTGCGTTCTTCACTTTTAAATTGTGCTCGAAAATCAGTGTCTTTGATAACTTCATATTTGTTCCAATGATTGCTTGAGTCATCCTAATCGAACGATATTTGTAAAGCAATAATAATTATTCATCGTCTGGTTCGTTCGAAATTCCAAATAATTCTATTCTATTAATTGTGAATGAATTACCTAATGTCCAAGATGTCTATACAAGATGTAACTTTATTGGTGGAATACCTTCCGGTCACAGGTCCAGTAAGCCCCCTAAATGCTAGAAAAATCGAAAAACAAAATCTAACCGATTTTATTTGACTGATTAACAATTAACGTGGGTCAATAAGGGAGCCGGGTTATGGTGCATAAGAATGAGGGGTAGCAGCTGACTGAGGTATGGCAACAACGCGTTAGAGACGTCGAAACATGCGCGAGGCCAGTTGAGTGACACTGCTCTGCCGTTTATTTCAGGGTGATACCCATTTAGTATCGGGGAGTGGCGCACTCAGGCGGCGAGTGGATTCTCTTGGAATTTCGAAATTCCTCATTTCCAAACGGGGTACTGAGTAAGAATTTTCTTCGTGTATTCACTGCATGAATTCCTACAATGTGACAAGAAAAATCGGCGAATTGGAATTACAAAAATTGACTGGAAACTCAAATCAGGTTACAATAGCAGACAGATCATTAAAATCTGAGATTGATCAGTTTTGGATTAGAAATGTAACGCTTGTTTGGATAGATGCCTGAAACGAAAGTCGGATAACGTTATTGCCGGAAACGAAACTGGAAACAAAAGTCGAATAACATTATTGTCGAAAACGAAACTGGAAACGAAAATCGAATAACGTTACTCCCGGAAACAAAACTGGAAACGAAAGTCGAATAACATTATTGCCGTAAACCAAATTGGAACTGTCGCTCCAAAATGACGATTTTTCGAGTAATTTCTTGAAATTAAGAAATCATTAGAATTTACTAGAAGTCATGGGATTACAAAAAATTAAAAAAGATCATGATTTCCAATTCTTATTGAGAAATCACAAAAATCATTCCATAAATCACAGGAAATCATCTCATTATGGAAATCTGTGAGCCACCCGATTGAGGAGTGACCAGCCCCTCCTTAAATGACCGTTTCTTTTTGAGTTTTTCATACCAGAATACATAAGTACATAAAAAATAATAATCCCACCAAGATTAGTCTTCATTTTGTCTCTTTCCGTTCAACATTCTTAGACTTTCTTTCACTAAATTTCCTGCTTTTTGTAGGGCATCTTGTTTCATGTCTCTTTGTTGATTCATTTTTGCAAAAATCGACATATTAACTTGAAATTTGGCACGAAGTTTTCTTTGTGCACCAGAATATTTCGTATTGAAAATGGGCTAAATCGAATAGTTAGTTTAGGAGATATTCAAGTTTGTATTGAAATATATTTTCTTGAATATCTCAAAAACTACTCAACCGATTTCATTTTTTCTTCATCAAATGCGATACAGAAGGTTAGAAAGAGTTTGGATCGGGGGAGAGAAGGCATAAACTGCAAAAATGGAGAAAAATATCCGAGTGAAAAAAATGTATTATGCCGAAACCATTCGGAAGCATACCATCAATTTATTGGTGGCGAAGAAAGCATCAAAACATCCCTTAGTGGGGATGCTCACTTTTTCCACATGCTCACTTTTTCCAAATTTTCAAAATTACTCAAAATTTTCAAAAAATTTCAAAACTTTCAAATTTTTTGGAAGTTTTCAAAATTCTCATTTTATGGGTGCCTCGAAGTTTATGGCGGTCCGGTAGGGGTGATATGGGAGTCTTTTATGGGGGCTTCATGAGTCTTATGGCAATCATATGTTATGGGGTTTTATGGGGGTTACATGGTGGTCCTATGGGTGTCTACTGAAGTTTCTATGGACGTCCTATGAGGATTTTATGAGGGTCTATGTTTTTCTTCCAATGAATATGGCCAATCTTCCTCTTTACGCTAATCTCCAAGGTTTCTTCGTGCGAACCGAAAAAAAAATGGTGACAAAAATATCTTCTTCCTAGAAGAACAATGAATTAACAAACAAATCATGTGCAAAATAACCATTCGGAAACATATTGCTAATTTATTAGCAAAAATGACTATACTGTATGCAATACAAGAGCGATTTCCCACTTGTTTTAATGTGATTGAACTTTCGTTTCTCGCAATAACGTTATTCGACTGTCGCTTCCAGTTTCGTTTCCCGCAGTAACGTTATTCGACTTTCGTTTCCAGTTTCGTTTCCCGCAATAACGTTATTTGACTTTCGTTTCCAGTTTCGTTTCCGGCAATAACGTTATTCGACTTTCGTTTCCAGTTTTGTTTCCGGCGATAACGTTATTCGACTTTCGTTTCCAGTTTCGTTTCCGGCAATAACGTTATTCGACTTTCG
>NW_021680565.1:48821-56970 GCF_001412515.2 Diachasma alloeum
CGGCAATAACGTTATTCGACTTTCATTTCCAGTTTCGTTTCCGGCAATAACGTTATTCGACTTTCGCTTCCAGTTTTGTTTTCGGCAATAACGTTATTCGACTTTCATTTCCAGTTTCGTTTCCCACAATAACGTTATTATTTCGTTTCGTTTCCGAGGTCGGAAACGAAACCAAAACGGAAATGCGTTTTCAGTCCCTGCTGATCACAACACTAGGATCCGATCTTAGCTGATTTAAACCCAAGCAAACTAAGCAAAATTTCCAATCGGAAAATATGGCGTCCGGCAGTACGGCGAAGTTCTGGTTGTTGCGGGAGTAGCACCGTTACGATTTTCTTTATGAGCGTCGGACACGTTGGCAACCGCATTGCTTGGCTTTTGAGTTGTGCCATCACCTCCTTCTGTAGTCTACCCCACAGATCGCTTTCCACCTCAGCAAGAAGCTTACTCCAGTATTGCCTTTTACTGCACTCAATGGGTTTGCTGAACTTCCGATGTGCTTTCTTATGTCTCATTCCCAGCTCCTCAAAGTTTGGCTTCTACGGCCACGTTGAGACGCCCATCTGGCTTCATTACACTCCTTCGGTAGGATGGCGATGGTGTCTTTCCACCAATAGTCCAGTAAATACAGTTCAGAATTGAAGTTTAGAAATTAACCCTGCGTTTAATATTAAAATATAGGCCTTTCTCTGTGATTAACGGGATTGGACCGTATAGGGTCTTAAAATGTGATGTATGTCATTAATGGCAAAGTAAGGTCTGATAAACCTTCCTAGCTGTTGGCGTTACCCAGGATTTACGACGGAGATGTAGCTCGAGGTGAATTCCAAAACAATTGAATTTTGCAGATTTTTTGGAATTTAACTCCAACCCGACTTTGCCATTAATGACATAATTTCGTTTATGTCGCGCCATGCAATAAGTCGAGTATCGCACGCTGCGCTTCGCGCAGCTTTCTCAAAACTCGACTTCTGCACGACTTGACATAAAATATTATAGAGCACTCGGTAATAAATTTCGTTTTCAACGACTGTGTGTTCAGACCTCGCCTTCGGCTCGGCCTGTAAACTACACATTCGTTGAAAACGAAATTTGTGCCCTTGTACTCTAATGTACTAATGTATACCTCTACATTATAAATTATAAAAAATTATTGCCTTATGGAGGGAGGCGGAGCTAGGTAATGAGCCCGTCCATCTATATGAACATATAAACTTAAACTTATGTCTCATAGAGGTTTATATTTGTACAAAATATTTCAATTTGTAAAGGGGAAAAACTTCTCATCATAGGAAGATGTTTCGACGTGTGAAAAAGAGAACTTCAGTGACACCGGAAAAAATCTTGACGTTCCGAAGGCAAATTGTGTAATTGCAAACAACAATTCTTATTGCAATAACAATTTAGATTCTATACTAAGATATTTTCATATGTAATGAAAAAAAAAAAATTTTGTGACCTCTGAAAAAAACATGTTATCAAAGAAGAAAATCTTTGATGAAGTAAATTACTCGATATACAGAGAAGAAAACTTCAGTCAAATTGAGAATTCTTGATGTTACAAAGAAAATATTTCTGGTTGCACATGAGTAAATCATGCAAAACTCTCTGCCGCAAACAAAATGATTTCCTTACTTTGAAAACCGCGTGAAGATGTGAAGTAGAAAATTTTGTTGACTTCGAAAAATTTATTATTTACAAAGAATACTTTCAGGTATTGTGAATAACATATTTCAAAATGCGAAGAAAATAATTTGTCATTATGGAAAAAATCTTGAAATCACAAAGAAAAATTGACGCAACAATAGACGCACAAAGGAAAAACTTCTAAAAAAAATTATCATCACAGAAAAATTTGGCTGTACAAAGAAGGAAATTTTAATGACATTGAAAATTTTTGACGTTACAATGAAAAATGTTTTTAATAATAGGCAAAAGTTGGTTTAATGAGCGAAACAAGGTCTGTGACATCACGAAGAAAAACTTATGTAGTCACGAGGAAAAATTTTTGATATCATGGAAAAATATTTCCATCAATTCAGAAAGTTATCACTGCAAAAACTGATTCAATATCTCAGTATGCGAATGAAACTTTGCAATCGTAGAAAAATTTCAATATTGAAAAAGAATTCCCGATTACACAGAGAAAATCTTATGAACATAAAGGAAAATTTTGAAAAAAGAAAACTTAAGTGTCACCGAAAAAAGTTTCTTGTTACACAGAAAACATTTCGTTGGAAAAAATATTTCGTTATGCAAATACGAAAACATTGATGACGTTGAAGAAAACTTCGATGCTTCAGTCAAATTTTCAGTTGCACAGAAAAATCTTGTTTATATATAAAAAACTTGTGATCGTACAGGAAATACTTTTGTTGCAAAGAAGAAACTTGTGATGACCGAAGATGTTTCAATATACAAAGAAGCACACTTTGGTGATACGCAAAAAAGTTGACATTACGAAAGAAAATTCCTGATGTTGTGGAAAAATTGTCAATTGCACAAAAAAAAATTTTGTCTTTCAACATAAAAATTTGGTGCTCGTGAAGAAAAACTTGTAACTACATTTTAAAAAATTCAGTGATCGCGAAGAACGAATATTATTGGAAAAAAAATTTTTATTCTACACTTAGGAATTTTCATTGTGACGAGGCACCTTATTTATTTTTTCTTATTTTTCTACATATTTTTTCCCACTACACACTGCCCCCTAAAAGGTAAATCCCGCCACCGTTGGATACCCCTTCCCCAGACTTTTCCCCTCATCGCCCCTCTATCCCTGTCCCTGGACATCACGAAGACATCAGCCGAAGGAAGACATCAGTTCCGGCCCCACCCGATCAATTGGAGAAGCCATCGCCCCCTGGAAATTCCCCATACTGGACCCCCGAATATTCAACACCTGCAATAATCCCTTGTGAGACATCCCTGGATTGTGGTCATCGTCACCACTCAACCATGCTGATTGGCCCCGATTGCTCCCGAATTAAAACCCGACGGACATCGACACCTGACGAACCCCTACGAATCGCGAAGGAAAAGAAGAGACCGTCACTCGTGCATTAGCTGCCCCGTGAGTCACCATGTGCCCGAAAGTAGTAATAGTGAATATAGTAAAATTCGCCCGGAAGTTATTTGGCGGATAAAAAGAGGACTTTTGATACATCGAACTCATCCCAGCTCTAGTATTGGTGCCCAGGAAACCCCGGGGTGGAAAGGAGGCTCTCCAGGAAAACGCCCTGGTATTTTGGAGGAGTGCAAGGCGCCGGTGGAATTCCACGTGGTCGCCAGAGTAAAGTCCCATCGTGAGTACGAGTTACCCTCCTCATTTTCCCTCTTGTCCCCCCAATATTACCCTTCATACCCCCCAACGGTGACCCTACACTCTTTTGTTTCTTCCCCATTCAGTCATTATTTTTATATTTAGTTGCATTCCCTCGACACGACTAGCTTCTCCGCTTTTTCTGCATTAGAGTCACTCCCTTTGCACGTGTACAAAAGTTGCCTGGCCTCCGCCACTCCCTAGATCTCAGTAAAGGCCTTATTTACGTCTTTTGACGATCAGAATTGTATTTAGAAAAGAATATAGGTTATTATTCTCAAATTATCCCTTATTTGTCCCTTTTCTTGACTCGCCCTAATCCTTTTTTCAGGAATTAGTANCCCAATCCCTAGATCTCAGGAAAGGCCTTATTTACGTCTTTTGGCGATCATAATTGTATTTAGAAAAGAATATAGATTATTATTCTCAAATTACCCCTTATTTGTCCCTTTTCTTGACTCGCCCTAATCCTTTTTTCAGGAATTAGTATTATAGAATCTAGAAAACGGTCACATCATATGAAAAGAAGAAAATTTTTGTGATATTTGAAAAAAACGTGTCATCACAGAAAAAAAATCTTTGATGCAAAAAATATTTCAGTATGCAAAGAAGAAAAAGTTGGAGATACTGAAAATTCTTAGGACGCCGAAAAATTTTAGAGACACAAAGACGAAACTTGAGTCAAAGTGAAAAATGTTGATGTTGTACAAAAATTGTCAATTGTACCGAAAAAAAAATTTTTGTCTTTCAGCATCAAAATTTGGTGCTGGCAAAGAAAAACTTGTAACTACATTTTAAAAAATTGTGTGATCGCGAAGGACGAATATGATTGGAAAATTTTTCAATTCTAACTTGGTAACTTTGATATGAAGAGAAAAAAACTTTTGTGATATTTGGAAAAAACGTATCATTACAGAAATAAACTTTGATGAAAAAAATATTTCAATGTGCAAAGAAGAAAAAGTTAGTGATATTGAAAATTCTTGATGATGTTAGAAAGAAAAAATTTCTGATGGCACAATCTTGCAAAACTCTCTGACGGAAACAAAATAACTTGGATACTTTGAAAAAAAAAACGGGAAGATGTAAAGTATAAAATTCTGTCGAGTCTGGAAATATTTTTTATTTACAAAGAATACTCTTAGGTATTGCAAATAACATATTTCGGAATATGAAGCAAAACTTTTGTCACACATGGAAAAAACCTTGAAATTACGAAGAAAATTTTTAGACGCACAAAGGAAGAACTCCAGAAAAAATTATCATCACAGAAAAATGTTTCAATACATGAAGAAAAAAACTTGTTATGGTAGGAAGTTCTTTTTATATGTAAAGAGAAAAAGAACTTTGGTATTACTGAAAAAATCTGAACATCACGAAGTAAAGTTCAATCGTCATAAGGAAAAACTTCCGTTATTTTTTAAAAAACGTTTGTACAAACCATCTGTCATCATAGTCATCAAAATTGTAATGTGTGAGGGCACAACCTATGGGGACAATACAAAATTAAGTAACTACGAAAAAATATCATAGTCGAAAAACCTTTGACAAGGGAAAAATTTTTTGAGTATGCAGAGAAAATTCTTGTTGTCAAACAGATTCTGGTAACATGAGTAATATTTCGAGTTACCAAGCAAAAATGTTGATGGCACTAAAAATTATAGTCACAAAGATACCTCTAATGTAAAGAACACAACTCGTTATTACAGATGTAAATCTTGTGTTTAAGAAAAGAAAAATATTCAGTCAAAGAAAATTTTTTCATATTGCAGAGACATTTTCAATCATGAGATTGTCCAAGAACAATCTCATGATTTTGAACAGAAACTTTTTGATATTCTACAAATTCTCTGCGAAAAATTTATCATTATGGAAAAAAAATTTCAGTATATGAAGGAAAAAGACGTTGGGGACACCCGAAAAACTTGTCAACATAGAAAAAATAAGGATGTACAAAGAAGAAAATTTTAATGATGCTGAAAAATCACGGAAAATAATCTTGTGGTCACGAAGAGAATTCTATGCTGTCGTGGAAAATATTTCGACATGGAAAGAAAACCTTCTTATCAGAAAGAAATTTCGCTGCACACCAACTCAAATTTTGATGATAGTGAATGCTCTTTGGTGACAGTGAAAAACAGTGAGAAACCTCTGATGCAGAGAAGAAACTTCAGAGGACATATTGAAGATGCAAAGGAACAACCTCTAGTGACAGTCAAAAATCTTGACGTTATGAAAACAATCTGCGATACAAAAAAAAAAACTCGATATCATGAAACAATATTTCAATCCTCAAGGGAAAAACTTCTCATCACTAAAAAATGTTTCGGTATACAAGAGAAAAACCTCAGTACTATACAACAATCTTTGAAGTTCATGGAAAAAACTGATAAGA
This sequence comes from Diachasma alloeum, assembly GCF_001412515.2. Lineage (NCBI taxonomy): Eukaryota > Metazoa > Arthropoda > Insecta > Hymenoptera > Braconidae > Diachasma > Diachasma alloeum. The sequence continues at coordinate 54,539 of NW_021680565.1, forward strand.
AATCTTTGAGTAAGCGAAGACAACCTCGGAAGAAATTTTCATGACAGAAAATGAAACTTTACAACTTATTTTTTTGGCCGGTTGAGGATCGAGGAATACGCCACAGGGACGTTCCATACTAGTTCGATCAAATCAAAAGACTTTTTTTTCATCTTCAAGAAATATTGAATATATTGTTGATTTATTCCATACCCTGGAGCGTTATTAAAAAATTCCAATTTCCGAAAGTTATGCGAAATTAAAATTTACAAGACGAGTCGGGTAAGTTATTTTTGAAAGAATTATAATGCAATAAATAGCAATTTTATCGAAGAAGTGCAAAAGGACTTTTTTATCCAAAATAGGTGTAAGTTTTGAGAAAAAAACTTAGTTTAGTAAAAAGTTGAATTTACTATGAGTGAATAAAAAAAAATCAAAAGTTAATAACAAATCATCAGGGCATTGTTCGATAATATTCACTGCTAATTCAATTTCTCCAGGGTTCTCTGTATTCACTTTTCCATGTGTGAATAGAGATGCGGCAGCAATACTCGTGAGGGTTGGGGGTTGTCGACGCAAAAATTTTGGGTCCCAGACGGGAACAGCCTTAGATGCATAAACTACATGTGGAAATAAAAGAGTCTGTAATTTTTTGCCATTCTCACTTGCCAGCCTGAGTAGCCAATGATCACTTTTATGCAAATATGGGGTACCACATGTATGATTTGTACGAGCCATGAGACACTCTCTTGTACGTATTTCCGGAATATTTTTTATTGAGTGACGAGAACGGTAATATAAAAGCTGTTGGAGGTCCATCTCTTTTTTTGACTGAGGGGCTATTGTTTCGGATACAGTTAAACTCTTACATCCAAGAGTCAGGGGAGGGGGTTGCCATCATGGCGGCCATCTTGGTTGATGCATTTCTGGGGTATTTTACATATAATGTTATAATACCAGTCAATCTCTCGTTCAGTTGTGTGGAGTGAAAGAGATCACATCTCTTCTTTTTGAAAAGCATTTTCGTGTTATTTTTTCTGTGAGTTAAAGCAATATAAAAAAGGTCAAAATGTCTCTGTACCTGCCCCTGACCGCTTTGCTGGCACTGTCCGTATCCCTTGGAGGGACCCAGATTGTAAATTTTACGAAAACGCCGATTGACTCAGGTATGGGTTTATAGTATGAACTAATGCATCAAATTCGTTTCGCAAAAGGCGAATGGAGTTTAGTGACATTCATTGATATGAATTTTTTTCAATCACAAAAACCTTTCATGTCTGAAAATGCACTAAAATCTCATGAAACGATATGTTGGGAATATGAAACACGTGAACGTTGTGCTTCAATACTTGATACGAGTGATATAAAATCCAAATATGAAATAGCAGATCGATATCTGAAACATATCCAGTCTCTTATGGAGTCTCGTACGAAATGCCAGTGTTGGAGAAACGGGCCAAGCCTGGCACAAGCCTGGGCTTGCCAAGTCTGGACGCCCAGGCTTGGACCGAGGTTCGGCCATCCCTGGGGTCCAGGGCTTGAGACTCGGGAGAAGGGCGGGTAACCGAGCCTTGGTTGACAGATCTGGTCCAGCCTTGGCCGGACATTGGCACGCCGGAGCTCGATAACCAAGCCTCCGCCAGCGGTGGCCCGGAGCTTGGTCATTGGGCTCCAGCCGTTGGTGTAACTGTAAGGGTTAAGTCGTAAGGGTGAGATGATGAGAATGGAATCATAGGGGTGGAATCATAAGGGTAAAATCTGAAGAGTAAAATTGTAAGGGTCAAATCGCAATAATGGAAAGGGGCGAAAAAATCATAAGACTGACATTCTGAGGGTTGAATGGTAAGGGTGGAAACTTGAGGGTAAAATATTAAGGGTGTAATCGTAAAAAAATGGTGACATTGTAGGTGTTGAAGTCACATGTTACTCGCTAATTATTACGAAAAGAAGAAGAATCGTCATTGAACAGTAATCCTAATTGTTACAATTATTATTGTAATGAATAATAATAATAATTATTATTCATTATTGAATTAATTGACCGATTAAACTGTAGTTGAATCACTTAATATTTCTATCAACTGAATNTGTAGTTGAATCACTGAATATTTCTATCAACTGAATAATAAAACATTCAAGTCGAAAAAAACCGAGATGGAATTAATATGGACGATTTGAAGTAGAGGTTTTACGAATTGCGCGGTAGACTAGTGGTTAGGGCGTCGGATTAGTAGTCGTGAGGTCGTGGGTTCGAGCCCACGTTAGGGGGTAATATTTTGAGTTAACAAAATCGGTTTTTCAGCGATGATTGCGTTAGGGTTTGGTAGGTAGGGCACAATCAATACTAAAAATCATTTTGAAAAATCTTAGTTTTGAGGCTTTCGCGGCCATTATTAATGACTTGGTTGGCTTCCGGATGGATGCCGCGTTGAGTTTCAGCATTGCGCCGACGT
>NW_021680565.1:60971-77591 GCF_001412515.2 Diachasma alloeum
AAAAATGTTAATTATTTTGTTTTTGTTATTATTGATGATTGCCATGAACAGTTTGGCAGCCAGTGCGGCACCAGTCGCATGCCGGTATTGAGTTTTTTTCCTCGTTGAACCTATTACGAATGCTGAGGAGTAATACTAAATTACTTGTATTTCAATCACCCATATTATCATATTCATGTAATTAAGTAATGTTTAATTGAGCCTGGCCAACGACTGGGAATCAACGCTGGGCCGAGATGGGCGCCCAGACCTGGCCCGATGTTATCATTCCAGGTTTCAACCAAGTCCGGCGCGGTCCCGGTTGAGGAACGGGTCCCGAAGTTCGGCAGGCCGGCCACCGGGCTTGGGCCAAGCTCGGCCCATTCGTTTTTTCGTACGTGGGTAATTAAGCCAGAGCCCAATGACAATGATGCACCCACTGTAAAACAAAGCGTACCCTTGGGTTTTATTGGGGGTATAAGCCGCGCGCTCTTTGGCACTCTTGACGAAGAAGATGCATTATATTATAATAAATAAATTGATAATTTGTATGAGAGTCGGAAGAATATAGTGAATTTAATCGGTAATCAAATCCATATAGTGAAATCAGAATTTCACCGTATTCATGATGAAATTGATACAATAAAAAAACGTTCGGCTCGTCATAATATTTTATTGGATAGGATAATTCTCAAAGTGCATAAACTTCACAACACTGAGAATCAAATCACATTAATTAATCATTTGGAGCAGTTGATGCGTCATAGAGAAATGGAAATTGACACCTATGTTGATGATTTACAGACAGTAATTAACTCTGTATATTTTGCAAAACTAGGATTCCTCCACCCTGGACGCATAACACCTGAGATTCTTGAGGATGCTGTGAATGAATTTTTAAAACATAATGATAATAAAGAGCGTGTATTCCCTCTCTCTATGGAAGAAGTGCGCGCTCGAGAGTTGGGAAAAATTTCCAAGACTTCCATTGGCTATCATGGCGGAAAAATATTTCTCGTATTACATGTACCGCTTCTGGATCCAAATGTTCATTATTTATATAAAATGCATCCATTCCCTACACTCCAGGTGTTTGGAGATAATGAAAAATATTCGGCATACATTCAACCTCATACGAAGTATTTAGCTATCTCACATGAGCAAGACATTTATACGCTTATTCATGAAAATGATTTGCCTCACTGTTCAGAGACACGTAATTATCATATATGCTCTCCAAGTTATCCATTCTACAAGTCATCAATGCATCCTATTTGCGAGATATCATTGATAATCGATAATAAATATGAACCATTTCAGGATTGTGATATCAGGATTAGTAAAATATTCAATCCATACTGGAAACAGTTGAATAATTTGAAGGCATGGCTTTATTCTCTACCTGAAGAGGAAAAGGTTCAAATAATTTGTGGGGACACCGTGAAAAACAAAGGCAAGAGAAGATGTGGTTTTGGACAATCTTGGGCGAAATTGCTCTAGCCGCCAGAAAATTCACCCATTGTACCATTTGGGGCGTATTCTCGACTATTTTGATTACAAAGAACCTGAACTTCATCAAAACTTCAGTATCATCGAATGTGGCGATCTGATTGTGAGCTTCGGCACGACTTGTACTCAACGGTGTGTAATATTCACTCAAAATCATTGTGAAGTGTTCATGCATGCTGTGACTGCAAAAAACCTTTGGCAAAAAGTATCATGGGTTAACGAATGGTTAGATGCTCTGCTCGGTCTACGTCTTCGAGATTATCTCAACGCTCTCATGGAGGTGGTGGACGACTTCGTATGGACGAATCTCATGAAAACATCGTATGACACCAGTGTACCCGATGAAGAAGAAATTGAAAATTATATGTTGAAAACTTATTCCGATCTCTGTTACGCTGTGAATAAAATTGTACATCGCCCATTTGTAACTTATCCTTTTACACGTTTGTTTGCTGGAGAAGTTATTAATTTTAAGGCTAACATTATATCACCTCTTGTAATCGAAAGGACTGAAGAGTCTCGTAATACCGAAACTTTGAAATTACATTCAAAAGATTATTAATACAATTGAAAAAATGTAACTTGAATGAAAAAATTAATAAATTTTTTATACTTACTTTGAAATCTTCTTTATTTCTTTGAACCCTTTCTCCCCATTCCTAATACTAAGAAAAAGCTAAAAATCATCGCATATGAGGAGTGCGCATCATTCATTTCCAAATAATTCAGTGGGTAACATGGAGCTCGCTATTGCTATTTTTGGTTTTCGGGGTCGAGATTGGAAATTTCTACCCAAAGAAATTGCAACTACAAGTGTCGCTGGTAATATTTTGGGGCATTGAGTCCTCGCAGCACCTTACGTTTTCACTGATTTACCTGAAGCTGTTCAGGTAGAAAATAACTGGCGGACGCATCTTCTACATGGAATCGAATGGTTTGAAGGAGATGCATCAGCAGAAAAAGTTTATCAACAATTATTAACAATCGTGAAAAGTGTTCATGCTGTTTATACTCTCGGTGAAGAAGCTCGATTATTTTTGAAAAAATTGTTGTGCCGAAAAGTCAAAAATATGGAGGAGCATCGTAATTGGGATTTATTCATTAAGAAATATCCCACAAAAACAGCGTGCATATTACATGGACTAAAAAGTGAAGAGGGTATTTGCGCAATTACTAAAGTCAGGCAAATAAAAAAATGGGTTCTCCCTGTACCACCACCGTCTGAGCAATATAACGAAGCCGAATAGTAAAATCCATGTATCTAGATAATATTTTTTTCATCTTGAATTAATTATCTTTTCATTATTATAAAATTGTTATCTAATCATTTCAATCGCCCCGCCCAGTTTCCAGCCTCCATCATTCGCTGCGCCCACTTTACACCCACCACCCTTGATCTAGATCCAGCACCAACCACCCCATCCACCCACCCAAAACCCACCACTCACTGACCCAGCACTCACCCATCATCCATACCGAGCACCAACCACCCCATCCATCCACCCAACACCCAGCACCTAGCCACCCACCTCCTAACCATCCACCACCCCATCCGTTGCCCTAGATACCCACCTCCTAGCCATCCACTCACCCATCATCCTCGGTACCCGCACCCATTCTCAGCACACGTGGGAGCTTTCCCCCCACGACCATTAGCGGGCCCAGACATACCTGGCGCCAGTGCAAGAGAGAGAGATCTCCTTTCTCTCTCGCCCTGGCGCCAGGGGGGAAGGGGGGAGGGACTGTCTCCCCAGATTGGGTCCTTACTAATTTCAATAACTTCAAAGTTACCAGCCAACATGGTACATGAATAACATGATGGCTTAATGACATTCTTGAATTTAGAACACATTTCTCGGTTCACATTTCCTGGATTTCTGCAACAAATTTATCCATTGGTGGGAATTCAACAGGTGCGTACATTATTGCTCTTGTCCCAACATCATCTTTATGTAAACAATACGGAGGAACTAAATATAACCACTGTATGTCATCAACAGTCCATTCTCTTATGTTATCTTTTTCGTTTGCAATTTTCTCAATCAATTTTTCACAGAATATCTTCAATTTGGCTAAGTTATTAATATATTGAATAATATCCAATAATCCCTTACGCCTAATAACACAATAACGACAATTCGTCTTGTTGACATTTGCTTGAGATCTCAGCATTTCGTAATTGTCCCACAAGCAGAATAAATTAGCAACGATACCTTTTCCGATGCCATAATAATTTTTCCAAATATTTGTCGATAATTATATCTTCACTAGTGATATTGTCCTTAACAATTTTCTTCTGTTCATCCGACATAAGTCGATCCCGTTCTGGTACCATATTGAATACGACTGAAGACAACTGAATGCGAAATAGTACATGACGTAACTAGTGCGGAAATAGTACATGACGTAACTAGTGCTGTCCGCACGTGTTGCGTATACTATTTTATATGATAAGTGCGTGATGAAGTTCGGCGGTTAGGGGAGGGGGGTGAGTGGGGAGTCTGGGGAGCGGAGAAGGTGGGGGGCGGTTTCCCACTGAAGAAAAAAGATCACATTCATTTGAAAAAGTAATCATAAAAAAGTGTGATTGAAAAATTTCATTTTCGTTACTGAATTCTCAATGACTTATCACTAATTTCTAGAAATCAATCACCAAATTTCAGTGAAGCTTCGGTGAATTCTGTGACATGTCTCTGAAAAGCAAAAATAATTTTTCTCTGTTTCCTTGACATTATTTTGATCATTAGAATTAAATAAAGCCCTTAAGTTATAGTATTTGATCGAAGGAGTTTTTGGCGATCCTGCTGCTGCTTCATTGGAGAATATTTCATTTCCATTTTCTTCAAATATCACATCACCAATCAACTCCTCCTCATCAGTAAATAAATCCTCCTCACTGCCTAACTCTTCATCACTATCAGGAATTATACGATTTGGGCTCATTTTATCTGCTTCGAAAATCACCTTTTCATTCTTCAGTCATTCCATGTATTCACTATTCGGAGGTTAGATTTCCTTCCTTATTATTCTCTTGAATAGGTGATGCGCATGCGCGTCATGCGTTATTTCGGGTTTTAGTTGAGTGTGGGTAGGCGTTCGAAACCCGCTACTTTCTAGTTGACTATAGTCAACTGAAACCCATGCGGTTACACACACGTATCATATAAAGATTCTTAATGCAGCAGAGCACTGCAGCTTTATATATTATCCCCCACTCCATCGTAATGTGTGACTGGTTTTCAGAACATTCGAGAATATTCTAGAACATTCTAGAATATTCTCGAACGATCAGAAATATCGATGATGTCATTTTTCCATGAATAACGGATGGCTCATATCATCAATTGATGGAATTAAGAACATATGATACCCCACTAAGTCATATGATACTTGGACAAGTCATTCGATATCCTGTATCATATGCCATGGATGACTCGCGGATTACGTCATACTTCTCGAACGTTCTCCGACTGTGGCGCCACCTGGTGCCAGTTTCAAGCTTTGATCGAGAACCCGCCTAGTCTACCTACTTGCATAATTAAATCCAATACCACTTTGTTCAATACTTATCCTCGACTCTACCATTTTTGTTGTACTTTTCATCTTTGCTCAACTCTCATTTTTACTGTGATACCTGATGGCCCTCATAGGTGGTTTTGAAACTTCATCCTGATGCGCTTTTGAACTATGTTTCGATGTTGCAGTAGCAGTCAGGACTCAGATGAATGCCTAAGGCTTGATTTAATGGAATACAGACAAAAATACTCCTTTCTTATAAGGAAATTTATTTCCATAAAATAATTTACCGTTATTTCTTGAGCAATTAATTCAATTGAATGCAGAAAATGAATTTAGGGATATACCTCATGATAAATTAAAGGGTAGATATAAGAAAATACTGCACTGAGTAATGGAAAGAAAGTAGCTTACATCAAGCGCTTCAGTTTTCCAACGATGGTCGCATGATTGATCATTTTCCTTTTGAGAGTCTGCCAATATCACTCCCAACCGAGAACTCCATTCAAAAACCTTTTTCCATTTGATTTTCATAACCCTGAGTCATTTAAAAAATAACCACGTGGCTGTTCAATCAATTCCATAGGGTTAGAAATATATACGAAGACAACTTTCGAGAGTTCACGTAATCAACAGATAGTTCGGACAAATTTATGGATTTCAGGATTTTTTTACAGCAAAATCACGACACGAAATCGGAGGAGGTTTATTCCAGAAGATAAAATGATTCTCCAACTATATTCTGTTATTTTTCTCCATTCAATTTCATCTAAAATCCATTGACTTTGAATTTTTTGGAAAAATTTATTGTTGATCAATTTTACAACTTCTCCAAAATGTGACGTGCTAAGGGAATTCTAAAAAAAACGGTGAATTCAGAATGAAAAAATCTACAAGTGGTGTTCATTTCATCTTTGGAAAAGAACTGAGCCTTATTTTGTTGTACCGTGTTATAGGTTGCAGAAAACTGCCATTAAGGTGTCCAACCGTGCCAGAAATCATGATTTCTCAACTGGTTTCTTAAAATCATAAAATTACCGAAATCGACCAGAAATCATGGAAATCACGCGAAATCAACAGAAATCGTGATTTTCAAATTTAATTGAGATTGATTTACTGAAATGATTCAAGAAATCACAGCAAATCATCCTGTGCTGGAAGTCACTGAGCTACCATAATGAGCGTGTAATCAGGCCCTCGACAAACGTGTTATGTCCGGAGATGTTGTCAGCGTCGGAGGACAACTTTATATATTTTAAATTTAATACTGTCGAAACATAATTTAAGAATTCTATATAATAATCCGATTAAATTTTTCATCTTCGATTCACCCTCTTTGGTATTTTTTCAATGTATTTTATCGAACTGCAATAATAAAAAACGATTCTGTAGAAATTTTCATAGAATTGAAAAAAAAAATCCCAATTTTAGCATTTTCCGGGGACATCGAAAAATCCATTTTTCTGTTTTTTTGTTGATGATCTCTCTTTGCATTTTTTCTATTATATCTGATCAAAATTACACCATAGAAATGAAAAATGCTAATATTCCTTTGTTATTTGAAAAAAAAAAATTTAAATTTTCCGAAAATATCAAAAAATCGATTTTTTTATTTTTTTGCTGATCATCTCTCTCTGTATTTTAATCATTCCCTTCCATTGCAATGAGATTACATAACCGAAAAGTATTGATGTCCCATGATTGTTTCGAAAAAAAAAACAATTTAAAATTTTCAGGAAAGCATTAAAAAAATCGATTTTTTAATTTCTTGTTGATCCTTCATTTTCTTGATTCCCTGCAGTTGAAATCAGATCATAGGAAGTCAAAATATTGGTTTCCCTTGATTATTTTTGAATGGAATGAAGGAATCTTCAAAATTTCCCGGACATCTATAAACAGTTCGCTGTTTATATTGTCAATATGTTGGCAACTTGGAGGAATGAAGACACCAATTAATGGGAAATTTGTGTGTGTAATTTCCGGGGTGGAATATACCTCATCTGGAAGTATTTTTTTGGCCATTAATGACACAAAATACGGGGGCGTAGCATTAATTCAAAAAAAAGTCCTATCCGGGGTGAAAAGTAAGAAAAAAAAATCAGGAATAGATTCAGATTCATCTCATGATGAACGATGGAGGAAATAAAGAGAAGAGGATAATTTACTGAACCCTGATTTTTGTATTTGATAAATGAAGGAGATTGGCAAATCGGAACATCGTCATCTTGATAATTTTCCTCAATTATGATTAGGAATTTCTGAAAGAATAAAATTGATTTTTAGAATTGTTGAATTAATTGATTGATGGCTGTTATCGGTCCTGTTCAATTACCTCATTCTGATTCTTCCGGCTCTATCATTATTTTGGAATGAGTATCATATTCTTCAAAAAATATAATTTGGTCTTTTGAATCGACAAGCCATTCAAACTCAGAGTACTGTCGTTCTCGAAAAGTGCCGTTATTGAATTTTACTGTGCGTTGATTTCGTGGTTTCGTGTATTTCGGATGTGTGTCAGCTGCATAAAAACATATATTATCATGTACAGATGATTCGATTATTATATAGAATGGATGCACTCACATAATTTCTCGGAAATGAATAGGTCAGTGTTGGAAACAAATCTCGGTCATTATTACATTATATTAATCCGATAAAAATTTTTATCTCCGATTTTTATTCTTTGCTATTTTTTAATGTATTCTATCAAAATATAAGGATAGAAATTGAATTGATGGGTATTCTTCCATTATTTGAAAAAATATATCAATTTTAAAACTTTCCGGAGACATTGAAAAATCGAAATTTTTATTTTCTTACTGATCACGTATCTCTGTTTTTTTTCACTTTCTTCCATTGAAATTAGATCATAGAAAGGGAACATATTGATATTTTTTCGGCATCTAAAAAAAATGAAGGAGGTAGCATAAAAAATGAAAAAGATCGAAATAGTTATATGAAAAATGTAGTACATAAAGAAATTTTTGAACAATATGTAATTGTGAAAAATATATAGATCATCATCCCAAAAAAAGTATCAATACTCTCCTTATTATTTAACATAATTATCTCTTCATTTGAAAATGAAAAAAACTGTTCCCACAATTTGTATACTACAATGGGATTAGAATCCAGAAAATTTAATTTAATCTAACCGCAAAGAAAAATTGAAAAGAAAACAATAAAATAAATTAATATAATATAATATAATCTAGCGACGGGCATGAAGCGCCCGTTCGCTAGTTATCAATAAAAGAATAATCTGAAGGATTATCTTTCATCTCTTTTAGTTTTTATTATGAGGACGACGCTATGCAGTCCTTTTCAGGCGTAAAAATAAATTCAAGTTTTATTTAGTATTAAAAGATTGATTTGATTTATTATATTTATTTAATCGGCTTCAAAATTCTAACCGATTTAATATTTAAATGTTTACACGTTTTCAGATTTAGGAAGTTATAATTTTATCAGAACTGTAAAATTTACCGTCGGAATTTCAATAAAATTAGTATGAATGATTTTACATTGATTATTCGACTCATAATAATTGATTAACATTTTACAATTGAAATTGAATATTGAAAAATATTCATTACTAAAACTAATATATGAATTCTTCGATAAACCAATGATTTCTTTACAACTAAGTCCTATGTATGTTCTTTACATTAGCCTATCTTCTTTCACATTCTAAATACTAAGTAGTTTCATGAAGATTTCAGTGGTTAAGAAAATTGGATTATCGTGAGAACGCGAAACCAACTGTTGAATGTCCCTTATATGCATGAAAAGAATCCGATTTCAGAGACATTTTCCGCCAGTAGTTCAACAGTTCACGATCACAAATGGGACATTCCATGTCAACTCAGCCACCCTGGAATTTTTTGGTTCTCAGAATCTTGAATTAGCATGCTCCCAGTCAAGTACTACATGAGTACATACTTTCTCTAAATTTTCGCTCCTTTAACATTAATTGTTTGGCCAGGATAAATAACAAAAGCTTAAATTTTTGAAAAATCATATCTTGTGAACAAATTGGCCGATTTTGATGAATAAAAAAAGATTTTTTTCGTTTTTTCATATACTTTTGGAATAAAAATACGACAGTACCACGACGAAGAATAATGAGTCATTTTTTACGTTTTTTGTTATTTAAATCCTTCTGTTATGCAGGGGCCATTCGAAAATGGAATAATGTTTTTTTTTTCGATGGATAATGATATTACTCAACTTTTTCGGGGTATTTCAAAATGGGATAGCCATATGGAGATGAGAGAAAATTTTTTTTCTCACGAAAAATTAGATTTTCCGAATTTTGTTCCTGAAAAATGATGAATGCCTCATGAAAGGATGAGTGTGCAATTTTTCGGCATAATTTGAAGATGAGATGCATAAGTAGTGATGGATAAAAAACGTGTTTTATAGAAAAAAGTTGAATTTATTGATTATTAACAGCTCTACTTACGTAAACGACAATGAGAATTCGTAAAGTACCAAATATTTGATGAGTTTTTAGATCAACATGGAGTATATGCCTGTTTTAAGTTTGTAATTTGAAAAATAAACATTAAATTATAGAGAAAAAGCAATTTGAAATCGAACTTTTCTGAATCACAATGGCTATCTTAATGTACGTCGTCCATTTCGTTTCTTCGCCTTTGAAAAAACTTCTCCCGTAGTCGCAGAAGAATATCTCTTAATCAATAACTCCTTTTCTCCCACAGGAATGAAGCCGTGATTTTTTTGTATCGTTGGAATCGCCTTTGAACTGTCGAATCTTGTTTTCAACCGTTCATTCATATCCTCGTATTCCTGTTTAGTGTAGAAAAACACATCGAGATCCTTGAAATTATTCTTTGCCCACTGGAACAGACCATCTGGAGTAAGAATAGGTTCACCATTAGTAATTTGCAGATTTCTTCGTCTTGCTTCCCTCTTCAAGACTGCACCTACGTCATCGCATGCCGTCTTTCCACGCGCGGTCGTATGATAGTGCGCCTCTGCTTCAACTCCAAAATCATTTTTATGCAACAAAAGATCAGCCATGTTATATCAATTCTTATAGTGCTGTCCAGCACCATCTGTAACATAGATCAATTTGTTTACGACAGCACAGACTTGTTTTATGTGTCGTATCAGAATGTGTTGCATTAAATGAACTGCAGTAGTATCGTGAACGAGACTGTCAGATAAGAGGACTAGACTTCTATGTCGAATATCATTGCCGTGGCGATAATAATACACCACAGGATGGACAGTGCATTGATCATTGTTGTAATGGAACGATTGAGCAGCGTCTTGAGCTACGAAAGAATAATTCTCCGAAAAACGGCCTGCACTAGAATTTCACCCTCAATCAAATTCCCCTTTCGTTCTTTCACGAAAGCATTTGGTTGTATGGCAATAAAATGATGAGATTTCAATACTTTCAATCTCTCACAAAGTACATCAACAAATTCATACACTGGAAGACTCTGGGTCTGTAATGTTGTTCTATCCACAGATTGCCAAGTCCTGAATTCTACAGTTTCAATCACAACATCGTGGAGGAGTTCTTTCAGCTCGAGCGATAATCCTGCAACTCCAGGAAAGTTTTTACACTCATTCAAATGGCATTCAGGTGTTGGATTAGGGCACATGAGTCTTGCAAGACAGTCTTTATAGTCGGTAAGGGGACATGATGAGTTCGTGCGTACCACTCGCTCCTGCCAATACACAGTGTTTCGTCCTCAATTCCGCAAACTTGCTGAATCCCACCGGAGATTCTGGATGAGCAATTTTATATTTCTTATGAAGATCATTCAAGTTCTCGAGGACCATCCGCTTCTGCATTATTTTCTTCACGTCGTTGATTCTGACTGACACTTTATCTTTCATCCCTGGCATTATCCAACTATTACTCTCATAAAAACTCCGGACCTTTTCAACTGTCCCTTTGGGCAATGATTTCCCAGCTTTCCCAACTGTTGAAGCGAATATTCCTCTCTGTTCTCGCAGTTGTTTTGCTCTCATAGCCATGTACCTTGTCGTACCAAATTCACGGCTCACCTTTCGCTCACTCCATGAAGGTGGAGCAATAGTCAAGAGTTGAATACGTTCAGAATATTCTGTCATCGTATTGAATTTTTGCTTGAGTCCATCCAACATTTCTTCCAATTCCAATTCTCGTGGAGAACGAAAATTTGCTGGAATGTTCCTGTGGTGCTCTGTCTCTGAATCATCATCTGCTGTTGGAGCATCGTACTCCTCTGAAGCTTCGTTGAAAATCACATCCCTATCAGGATCAATTGAATGGAAGGAATTACCTGATCTCAAAGAATTCCCTGCGATATTGCTCGTAGAAATGTCTACTAGAAATGGTGTGGCACTGGACGAACGATCGGCTGGAACATTTGATGACGATGAAGAGACTTCCCCATTTGATGAAGATTCAGAGAGTAGTGATCCAGGAATGTAAGTCAGAGCTCTTTTCCTACAGGCGCTACATAGTTTTGCATTTTCTAGGAAGAATGGAAATGTCTGACGTAGTCTTTTTGAGATTGAACGCAGGTCTTTTCCATTGTGACCTTTCTCCCCAGGAACTCGCATTGGATTTGCACATCTTTCGGCATGCGGCATCTTGTGGAATAGGAATGAAGAACAGTTCTGATCATTCAAAAAAAGGAAAAAAATAATAATAACGATCGATTGAGTTTAGAACTTCACTACTGAAATATTTTATACAATCACTTACCTTGATTGAAGTTGATGGAAAATAAATACAGGAGAATAACCGTCCGGAAATTTCTGTTAATGATACTGTAATGAACCGTGTGAGATGTTCAATACTCAAGTGTGTGATGAGGACTAATCAAACGGTTATTATTGAGGCAACTCTATGGCTCGTTTGGAAACTGAATTCCGAGAAATCGGTTGTTTATTCTCACCTCCACTCGGAACCTTTGATTTTATTGCGCTTCCATTTTTTGTATTCATTGTCCAATGTTTGTGTACAGAAGTCCCAAGGTCATTTCCCAAAGAAATGTGGACGTTTGATTTCTCGGAGTTTGAAACCCGATCGGCACCCATTGGGTATCGAACCCGAATCATCGGATGAGAAATCGCTCGCCCTACCGACCGAGCTGTCGTTGGCTTTCAATTTTTATTCAGTAGTAATACCCCGAGTGCTTCAAAATTATCGGGTATTTCCCGATAACTTCGTTGTAAACAAACAAAAGTGTCAAGTTATGCAGGTTTAGAAAACCCGAGCGCTTGCGCGAGGGATATTCCTGCAAAACTTGACACGATCGTTTGTTTGCAGGGAAGTTTGAGGGAAATACTAGATAATTTTGAAGCACGAGGGGTATTTGTCGGATTATTTTTCACGTACGGATTTTGCTCAGGAGTGTCGTTTACGCAACCTCAAAATGACATACGAGAACAATTGAATAGTTAGTACGAAATATCCGGAAAAATATATATGTTAATGCGAAATATCCGAAATAAAACTTCCTCCAGCTTGTCATTTGTCATCAAATGCTGTATTCTGATTGGCCCTGACTGTCCAAAATCCGTACGTAGAAAAATAATCATCATGATAAGTGAAAAATCATGTGAATTCGAGCAATTAACGCTATTGCGAAAGATATTGGGCATGTCTGCCAGGTACAAGAGTGAAGTTATGGGGGTAAAAGTTTGAAACAATGTTAGACTCATATCGTAGTTGACTTTAAACATGCCAATGTTCTATTCCGAAATACAAAAAATCCAGGGTAGCTGAATTGACATAGAATGTCCCATGTATGATGGGAAAATCAAATTTTCCATGGAATTTTTTTCTTTTTCTCATCTCCATATGGCTATCCCATTTTTAAATACCCCGGAAAAGTTGAGTAATATCATCATCCATCGAAGAAAAAAAAAATTATTCGATTTTCGAATGGCCCCTGCGAAACAGAGGGATTAAAATAACGAAAAACTTAAAAAATGGCTTAGTATTCATCCTCGTAGTACTGTTGTATTTTTAATCTCAAAGTATATAAAAAAACGAAAAAAATCTTTTTTTATTTATTAAAATCGGCCAATTTGTTCGCAAGATATGATTTTTCAAAAATTGGAGCTTTTGTTATTTATCCTGGCCAAACAATTAATGTTGAAGGAACGAAAATTCCGAGAAAGTATGTACTTATGTATTACTTGACTGGGAGCATGCTAATTCAGGATTCTGAGAACCAAAAAAATCCAGGGTGGCCGAGTTGACATGGAATGTCCCAAATATTAATATTGATCCTAAATGATATGAAACGCGAATATAATTGTCAGAGGTTACCTTACATGTAGGAAAAGACACTAATCTCGACTCAAGGATGTAGTATCCCTACACAAATACGTCCGATAGTTGTCTACTATTATTCGACAGGTTACCACGCATAGTATCGCACTAATCGACTTTGCGGCGAATTACAATATAGGAAGGTACGCAAAGGTAGATCGATTTTGTGAGCGTTTTCCACCAGTAACTTGACGAATTCGCCATCACCAAAGAAAATTTAGATTTCTCTTAAAGGGGGGGAGAAGCCGCCTTCAAGACTCGACCACTCGGGACGAGGAGCAATAAACGAATGATTTCATTTATGATTTTAATTATGGAATTGAGCGATGACCCACTAAATTATGTAGTGCAACGCTTGGATTTTTCGCAGATCAATTAGCAACAGCATGGGCTGTGCTAACTGTCTTCGATTTCGTCAACTTTACGGGTGGCAAATGTATGTTGAGGGAATAAAATAGGGAAATGACGACTAAAGTCGGTCATTTCTCAATTTCTTAATACGAATTTTATAACAATGATGAATTCCCAATAAAATCATTGAAAAATTATTTTTGGACATTACGAACGCTTTCCGCACACCAAACCATCTTTAAAAGTGAATATTTCAGGCCTGCCTTACAAGAAAAAATTTTTTCCCTTCATTTTTTAGTCCATACCGCAAAATTCTCATCTCTTAAATGAGCGGTATAGGCATTCGCTCGACTTGCCATCTGAAAATTTGCTAATTTATAATTTCATCGTCAGCATGTAACATGCTGTGCCCAACCGCGGATAACGTCAACGGAAAAGAATCACATGTGTAGATTTATAAAGAAAATTTTTCCAAACATCATCTAACAGCAGTTTCCTTCTAAATTTTTGTCAAAGGTAACATATCAGCCTAAAAAAGGTTCAGAGTCCACCACACTAGTTGGATTACCATCTCATACGAGACTTTCATTATTGACAGACAAAAAAAAATCTCATGAAAAAGAGCGCTCTAGCTCAATGACGTACATTTCCGCACCCTGAATGTATTCTTAAGCGACTATTCGCTCAACCACAATTGATTACCGTATAATTTTTGGTGATCATCTACATAAATATGAACCAGACTCATCTCTCCGAACTTTTGCAATTATTATTCTTAGTCGATGCCTTTCTTTTTTTTCCAGATATGCGATGATGAGACATCATCAAGGGATAAAGGAGCTAGAGGATTCCCTCCTCACTCGAGGAATCTTTACCTTCTGGAAAATTATCATGTTTAAGTACAAAAACTTTGGTTTCCATGTTGTTCGACGAAACTCAGCTTCGAGTGTTGCGCTTCAAACTCATGCATTTGACTCTCATCAATATAATTCAAGTATCGCGATAGATCGGACCCATCAAAGAGGAAACTAGCGAGGAACTTTGACGGTTTAGTTTTCTTCTCATCAACTTCTCTTCATTCGCAGATATAAATTTTAATGTAAGGTAGAGAATTGTACAGCAGAGTTTTTTGCGGTGGCAATCACCAACCGCCGCAAGTTCCCGGAAAAAAATATTCGAAGAAGTTGAAAATTAGTGCAGAAAAAGAGAAATAATATGTCCTCACTCATTCAATCCAAGCAAACAACTCTGTTTTAACGAGTTCTTCAATCTATTGAATCAATAAAACTCTTGAATTCGTTCCAAAAGAGAGTGCAGTGAGCCAAATAACAAATTTCAGTATTTCCAGCAATTTGTTTCACCAGTGTATGGATTGTAACATAAATAATGGAAAGTTAACTTGCAAAGCGTAGAATGCAGTTAGTAGTGATTGGAGAAGTTTCACTAATATAATTACATGGAACAATGGAGCTACTATAAGTGACCAGAAGTAGAAAACTTTCGGAAATAAAACACTGAACCATGTCAAATAAAATTTCGAAAAAAAACAACTTTCTAAAAATGATTGAAATAAGTTTGTGGTGCGGGGAAAACTTGTTCATACCGAGTGGGTGTCAGCAGATTGTATTATGCTGTACATAGCAACGTAATTAAGCCGTACCGTCCTGTGTCGTAGCTAAATATATAAATCAGACATTCGACGAAAGTGAGTTGACCTGGTATACAGCAGCAACACATGTTTGTCTACGTAAAGCGCTAATTGTAAATGATTTAATGTAAGATATGATGTAAGGGTGAAACATAGAATTACGGATAGATATTGTCATACCAATAATCATAAATTATGGATGATGTATAGTGACCACCACTCTGATCGATTTTATAACGTGGGTGAAGAAGGAGAGACCAGATTATCTACGTGGAACTACTGGATAGTAGGGTTCAATAATGTTTGTCACGTACAGTTAAGCGATGGTGAACTTGGTGCGATAAAGCTTTTTTCCCTGGTGCATGTTGAATGATTACCGGGATAGGAAGATCAATGATGAGTGCTCGGGTCTAAATGGAGAAAATATTTGTCATTCAAGTCTTGGTACTACAGTAAAACGAGGCTATCAATGAACATTCAATAATTTAATATTTATATATAACACGGCGACATTTCATTTTAGTTGAATGCATTATCAAATTCCATCCATTTTTCTTTGTTCGATCATGTTATTCATTTTTCTTCAGGATTTGTGGGAAATGAATTCGAAATTGGCCATCGCTACAGGCTAAAGACAGGCAATCAAATTTCGTTGGTAGATTACAGAATTATAGATAGTATCGGAATTAACTAGCTTTATTTGAGGTAATACAATTCGAACGAATTTCATTGTCCGTTTAATTATGTTTTCAGGCAAATGAATTGTGCCTGTAATGCAGTGGTCAACAGCAGATGATTAGGCCAAATAATTTCACACAGATTATTATTTTTAACATACATAGAAAATATGTAGGTTGAAGAAGTACTGTCAAAAAAATTATTTGTCATCCAAATTATTCTCTACGGAAAAGTTCTTCATTGAATAATCTGAAACTTGTCTAATGAGAGATATTTGCAAAATATTAGAACAAACGAGATTTTTAATTACATATAAAAATATATATTATATATATAATATAATATATAATACAAAGTCATCAAGGTGGCTATATTATGGCGGAGGGTTATATCATTTCTTTATTATATATATATATATATATATATATATATATATATATATATATACAGGGTGTTTCAGAAGTACATGTACATCTGAACACCCTAGGATCAGGGGGTGATTCTGAGCAGAAAAGTCCTCTTGCACTTTTTGATCAGACTCACCCCTAAAAAGTTATTGGCAGTTAAGGGTGGGCCAATGGGGAGTGATTTTTAAGCGGGCGCACATCCATGTGATATGCAGCATATG
>NW_021680565.1:78562-78732 GCF_001412515.2 Diachasma alloeum
AGGGAGGGAGGAGTGAATTTTTTAAAGTGCGAAGAGATGGAAAAAAAAAATTCAATTAAAAAGTTCATTCCTCCCACCCTAACTGCGACTAAGGGATGAAATTCATGCCAACGTGTTGAGCATTTAATACACAATGAGTGACACAAATTTCATCCCTCAGCACCTGTTAG
>NW_021680565.1:78971-79073 GCF_001412515.2 Diachasma alloeum
TTTTTTTTTAAATGAATTCGCCAAAGTGCGGAGATTGAAAAAAAAATTTTTTTTTCAATTCAAAAATTCATTCCTCCGATCCTAACTGCGACTAAGGGATGA
>NW_021680565.1:79322-80970 GCF_001412515.2 Diachasma alloeum
CGATGGGCTTAAGGATTTGGCCCTGAGAAGGGCCAATGGGTTCGTGGATGGAGATGGGATGCTCAGCACAGGTTTTCAAAAAGGCCACCGTCTAAGCATAGTTCTGCACGACGAACTATAGCTTGGCGAGTATTCTCCAACTGCTGCTGCGTCAGATTAGCTACTGCTCCATGCAGGCGGGCCACCAAATCCTCCGGATCGTTGACTACCTGCGCATAAATTTTTTCTTTGAGAGTTCCCCAAAGAAAAAAATCTAGGGGCGTCAAATCTGGTGATCTGTGGGAGAAATAGTAATTTGATTTTAAACAGCGCACGATTATTGGAAGATTAGAGATACTCGTCACTTACCGGGGAGGCAAACGAACTGGTCCAGCTCTCCCGATCCATCTCTCTGGAAACCATTGGTTCAGCATTCCGGTGACTGCTCTGGTGTGATGAGCAGGAGCACCATCTTGCTGAAACCACACACCTCTGTTTCCTGGGCCATCTCCGAGCAATTCCGGTAAGGTTTCCTCTAGAAACATCAGATAGTTCTCCCCCTGAAAACAAAAATCTGGAATGATGATCTTTCAATTGAAAGAAAAAATTTTTAATTATCTTTGTCATGATAAATAATCGATACTTACATTGAGTGAATCAGGAGCTAATCGAATATGCACCTCATCATTCAAAATTGCACCCCATACATTCAGCCTTTGCCACTGGTGCTGGAAAGAATGAGCCCTGGCAAGGTGGGGATTCTCTAATGCCCAATGGTGATAATTGTGCATGTTGAAAATTCCCTGTCTTGTGAAACAGGACTCATCTGTCCAACACACATTGAACAGAAAATGAGGATCGCGTCGATGATTCTCGAGGATAAATCGACAATACTCGATGCGTGCCTCAAGATCTCCCGGCATCAGCTCCTGTGTAGGGCACAAATGGTAAGGGTGGAAGCCTTCTTCCTTGATGATGCGGAACACCTTGGTACTATTCGTATTAAGGTGTCCGGCAATCCTCCTTACACTTGCCGTGGGGTCGTCCTCGATTTCGTTGAAGACTGCCTCTTCCAGGTCATCTCGAGCACGTCNTCAACACACATTGAACAGAAAATGTGGATCGCGTCGATGATTGTCGAGGATAAATCGACAATACCCGATGCGTGCCTCAAGATCTCCCGGCATCAGCTCCTGTGTAGGGCACAAATGGTAAGGGTGGAAGCCTTCTTCCTTGATGATGCGGAACACCTTGGTACTATTCGTATTAAGGTGTCCGGCAATCCTCCTTACACTTGCCGTGGGGTCGTCCTCGATTTCGTTGAAGACTGCCTCTTCCAGGTCATCTCGAGCACGTCCGATAGGACGTCCTTCGCCACGGCAAGGAAGGAGATAACCAGTTTCTGCCATCCGCTCATGAAGGAGAGGAAACATCCGATGATTGGGTGCCCGACGATCAGGGTATCTCTCCCTGTACCTCTCCGCTGCTCGTCGGGCAACTCCACCACACTCACCATACACAAAATGCATATGGCGATATTCGCGAGCAGTGAACGCCATTGGCACGATAAAAACTACGAACGGAATCACGAGGCAAAATGATCGGAATGGAAATTGGGCTTCCCTCAAAAACAATACACGATCGTCAGTTGATGTTGTCATGAACGGCG
>NW_021680565.1:83121-121416 GCF_001412515.2 Diachasma alloeum
AGAGAGAGAGAGAGAGAGAGAGAGAGAGAGAGAGAGAGAGCAATATCGTTGCGCTCTTTTGTCTCGTATAATGGTGGGGTGGGCACACACACATATGCTGCATATCACATGGATGTGCGCCCGCTTAAAAATCACTCCCCATTGGCCCACCCTTAATTGCCAATAACTTTTTAGGAGTGAGTCTGATCAAAAAGTGCAAGAGGACTTTCCTGCTCAGAATCACCCCCTGATCCTAGGGTGTTCAGATGTACATGTACTTCTGAAACACACTGTATATATATATATATATATATATATATATATATATAAATTCTGTAGGTAATAACAGTTAGTGATTTTAGTAAGAATTGTGATGAGGCAAAAAGGCCCAGGATTAACTGGAATTATGGAAATCCATCGTTTATATAATGTCTTTTTTATAATTTCTAGCAACGGTGATTGAATTTAAAGAGTCGGCTATAGGGGTGCGTCACTCTTTCCTTTGTACCTGTTATATGTAGCTTGCGAATAGTTTACCTCAAAATTCATGGTTGCTGCAGGCTACATTGAGCCCCCATTCAGCCCGCATTAATCATGAAAATGCAACTCACCGAAATTTCGACTGACTTGAGGGCAGAAAATGTTTGGTGAACACTGTTGAGATAATTTTCAATATTAAAATATGATTATATCTTTTGTTATATCCAATTCAGTATATTCTCCTTAATGTAAATTTCAGCTTGAATAAAAAATACTGTAAATAGATATTATAATTCTTCTAATAATTCTTCATCAGTAGAATGTTTTTTTTCCAATGCTTTCTCTGCGCAAGTTATGTACTAACTACCACGGAGGTACCGGTATCCGACAATGTACGGGTAGCCAATAAGAGAAGCAACTTATTTTCTGATCGAACAATGGGTTTTCGCTTCTATTTATACAACAATTCTTCCAAATCTATTGAACATAATTTTTTTGGTCTAGACTTATACCAATGAATTATTAAAAGCTTTTGAAAACTCGACTCGTTGAAAATTCCTGTATTTAACTTCGAAATTTCACAGCTAATGGAACTTTTTCATCTAATGAAATTGAGTTTTTGATTTATCTGACAACTATTTCTCTTTTATATTCTCATTTCCCATCCACACAAGGTTCAGAATGACTCATAAACGAGGAATAAATTATTTTCTTCATAAAAGTAATTAATTGTACCATAAACTTTCTTTTTTCTTCATGAAATGGTAAAATAAACGGGGCGAGGATTCTCTTACCATGCAATCAATTCCGTTCGGCGGAGAGCTGCGACTACTTAAGGGTTAACGAAAAAAACGAAAAGTTGCAAAAATTAACGTAAAAATTATAGGAAAAATGAAAAAAAAATTCGCAAAAAATACGGTAGAACTCCTCGATATTCTTCGAATTCTGTTGATGAAAATTACATTGCAAAGGCTGGAAATTAAGCTACATCTCTCTGCTACCTTTAGATTATGATTCCCATAATCATTTATTTTTTATATTGAAACTAGAGGTTACATCTTTTCGAGTCTTTTTGGGTTATGGAAAATTATTTGAGTCCATTTGAACTCAATTTGAGTCACCTTTTACTTTTTCTCATTACGAGAATCTATAAATTTGTACTGAAATGGCAATAGTGAAACACATTATAATGTGTTCCACTATTGCCATTTTGGTAACTACTAAGTACAATCAGATTTTATTATTTGGCTGTCAACCTATACCTTTTCCCGCATAGAATTTAAGATGTTGGTTTTTGGTTCCTCTCTTGATAATTTATTTTTGCTTGATTGATTTTCTCGACTACGAATCCACTCCTCTCTTCACGACCAGCACCTTGAGCAACTGTGTCCAAGTCCCGCACCCTCGTGATCCACATTTCTGGGTTTGGTTTTGGTTACGTTTCTTGTCGTTATCGGATTTTGGGGATGATTAGCAGTAAATTTTAAGAAAATATGGTTCTAGTTGCGGTTCGTCGATTCTGCGTCGCTAAAAATCGACTGGTGTTCTAAATAATTGAAATAAGAATTAAATGAGCTGCTGATTGTTTTCCTGCAACCAGTTTTGTTCCTTTGGTTTTTGGCATTTCCGATTTGTCGGGTCACAAGAACGCTGATTGTTTGCCATATTGCGGACAATTGATCATTTTGGGCTAGGGTTTTCGTGAGTATTCATTGAGGCAAAAGAAAAATCATCACAGATTCAGTATAGATATGGCAAACAGTCTATTTATTAACCCTCGATTACTCGGTCAATGAGCGAGATGCCGCCCATTTTCGTTTTTTCAAATTTTAGCGTGATGCTCGCCGATTAAAAATTCTGAAAAAATTGGAGTTCCTAGTTTAATCCGCTTATTAAGCACGTTGTCTGTTTCATCTGGGGAAAGTATTCAACTAAAAAACAAAAAACATCGCACCGCCGCTCGAGTGATACTGCTACACTTAAAATGTAGGTACGGGTGGCGGTAAGCGCCAACATGACAACAGTGCGTTCGGCGTAGCGGTGTTGCACTAACCGTGCGATGGATGAAAGCTAGCGGCCGAGCCCGAGTGATCGACGGGTAATAATTAAGACCGGAGAGTTCCTTTACGGAAACGGTAGATCAGGCGAAGTTGGCGCCAAATAGTGATTTGAAGTGAGCGATAAATGGGGAGGGAAAAAAAGTTGAAAAACATCCTTACATCTTACATTCGAACATCCCTAAAGTTCAAAAAGAACTCTCAGTTTTCCCGCAAAACCCTAAAGAAAGCCTAGACTCATCCCGAAAGTTAGAAAATAACTCTCGGGTTTGCCCCCAAGATCCTAAAGAAAACCTAGACTCAACCCTAAATTAAAGAATAACTCTCGGTTTTGCCCCCAAAACGCTAAAGAAAACCTAGACTCATCCCTTAAGTTGAAAAATAACTCTCGGTTTTGCCCCAAGACCCTAAAGAAAGCCTAGACTCATCCCGAAAGTTAGAAAATAACTCTCGGGTTTGCCCCCAAGATCCTAAAGAAAACCTAGACTCATCCCTTAAGTTGAAAAATAACTCTCGGTTTTGCCCCAAGACCCTAAAGAAAGCCTAGACTCATCCCGAAAGTTACAAAATAACTCGGTTTTGCCCCAATACCTGAGAGATAACATAGAATAATCCTTAAAGTTGAAAAATAACCCACGGTTTGGCCCCCAATACCCTAAAGAAAACCTAGACTCATTCCGAAAGTTACAAAATAACTCTCGGTTTTGCCCCAAAACCCTAAAGAAAACCTAAACTCATTCCTAAAGTTAGAAAATAACTCCCGGTTTTGCCCCAATACCTCAGAGATAATAGAATAATCCTTAAAGTTAAAAAATAACTCTCGGTTTTGCCCCCAATACCCTAAAGAAAACCTAGACTCATTCCGAAAGTTACAAAATAACTCTCGGTTTTGCCCCAAAACCCTAAAGAAAACCTAAACTCATTCCTAAAGTTAGAAAATAACTCCCGGTTTTGCCCCAATACCTCAGAGATAATAGAATAATCCTTAAAGTTAAAAAATAACTCTCGGTTTTGCCCCCAATACCCTAAAGAAAACCTAGACTCATTCCGAAAGTTACAAAATAACTCTCGGTTTTGCCCCAAAACCCTAAAGAAAACCTAAACTCATTCCTAAAGTTAGAAAATAACTCCCGGTTTTGCCCCAATACCTCAGAGATAATAGAATAATCCTTAAAGTTGAAAAATAACTCTCGGTTTTGCCCCCAAGACCCTAAAGAAAACCTAAGCTCATCCCTAAAGTTAAAAAATAACTCTCGGTTTTGCCCCAATACCTCAGAGATAACATAGAATAATCCTTAAAGTTGAAAAATAACTCTCGATTTTGCCCCCAAGAACCTAAAGAAAACCTAGACTCATCCCTAAAGTTGAAAAATAACTCTCGGTTTTACCCCCAAAACCCTAAAGAAAATCTAGACTCATCCCTAAAGTTGAAAAATAACTCTCGGCTTTGCCCCAAGACCCTAAAGAAAGCCTAGACCCATCCCTAAAGTTAAAAAATAACTCTCGGTTTTGCCTCCATAACCCTAAAGAAAACCTAAACTCATCCCTAAAGTTGAAAAATAACTCTCGGTTTTGCCCCAAGACCCTAAAGAAAACCTAGACTCATCCCTAAAGTTAAAAAATAACTCTCGGTTTTGCCCCAATACCTCAGAGATAACATAGAATAATCCTTAAAGTTGAAAAATAACTCTCGATTTTGCCCCCAAGAACCTAAAGAAAACCTAGACTCATCCCTAAAGTTGAAAAATAACTCTCGGTTTTACCCCCAAAACCCTAAAGAAAATCTAGACTCATCCCTAAAGTTGAAAAATAACTCTCGGCTTTGCCCCAAGACCCTAAAGAAAGCCTAGACCCATCCCTAAAGTTAAAAAATAACTCTCGGTTTTGCCTCCATAACCCTAAAGAAAACCTAAACTCATCCCTAAAGTTGAAAAATAACTCTCGGTTTTGCCCCAAGACCCTAAAGAAAACCTAGACTCATCCCTAAAGTTAAAAAATAACTCTCGGTTTTGTCCCAAGACCCTAAATAATGCCTCTAGTCTCATCCCGAAAGTTACAAAATAACTCTCGGTTTTGCCCCAAGACCCTAAAGAAAACCTAGACTCATCCCTAAAGTTGAAAAATAACTCTCGGTTTTGTCCCAAGACCCTAAAGAATGCCTCTAGTCTTATCCCGAAAGTTACAAAATAACTCTCGGTTTTGTCCCACGACCCTAAAGAAAGCCTAGATCCATCTTTAAAGTTAAAAAGTAACTCTCGGTTTTGTCCCCAAGACCTCAGAGAAAACATAGACCCATCCCTAAAGTTGAAAAATAACTCTCGGTTTTGCCCCAATACCTCAGAAATGACATAGCATAATCCCTAAAGTTAAAAAATAACTCTCGGTTTTGCCCTCAAGACCCTAAAGAAAACTTAGACTCATCCCTAAAGTTAAAAAATAACTCTCGGTTTTGCCCCCAAGACCCTAAAGAAAACCTAGACTCATCCCTAAAGTTAAAAAATAACTCTCGGTTTTGCCCCCAAGACCCTAAAGAAAACCTAGACTCGTCCCTAAAGTTGAAAAAGAACTCTCGGTTTTCCCCCAAAACCCTAAAGAAAGCCTAGACTCATTCCGAGAGTTAAAAAATAACTCTCGGTTTTGCCCCCGAGACCCTAAAGAAAACCTAGACTCGTCCTTAAAGTTAAAAAATAACTCTCGGTTTTGCCTCCATAACCCTAACGGAAACCTAAACTCATCCCTAAAGTTGAAAAATAACTCTCGGTTTTGCCCCAAGACCCTAAAGAAAACCTAGACTCGTCCTTAAAGTTAAAAAATAACTCTCGGTTTTGCCTCCATAACCCTAACGGAAACCTAAACTCATCCCTAAAGTTGAAAAATAACTCTCGGTTTTGCCCCAAGACCCTAAAGAAAACCTAGACTCGTCCTTAAAGTTAAAAAATAACTCTCGGTTTTGCCTCCATAACCCTAACGGAAACCTAAACTCATCCCTAAAGTTGAAAAATAACTCTCGGTTTTGCCCCAAGACCCTAAAGAAAACCTAAACTCATCCCGAAAGTTAGAAAATAACTCTCGGTTTTACCCCAAGACTCTAAAGAAAGCCTAGACTCATTCCGAAAGTTACAAAATAACTCTCGGTTTTGCCCCAAGACTCTAAAGAAAGCCTAGATTCATCCCTAAAGTTAGAAAATAACTCTCGGTTTTGCCCCAATACCTCAGAGATAACAGAATAATCCTTAAAGTTGAAAAATAACTCTCGGTTATGCCCCCAAGACCCTAAAGGAAACCTAGACTCTTTTTTTTTTCTTTTTTACGGCCTCGGAGTCCCTTTTTCGGGTCCCATTCGGCACTCTATCCAACCCTATGCATGCGGCTGTGGATTCTACACTGTACCGCATTCGCACTTCTATAGAACATAGAAGTAGCATGGGGAAACCACAGAAAACCCATGCCGGTACAGGCGGTTCCTCTATTAGCAACCTCCCGCTCGCCGGAGCCTTCCGTTGAAAAATTCGGTTCCACGGAGAATCGAACTCACAACCTTTCTCACACTAGACTTGCGTCTAATCCACTCGGCCACCGACGTCGGTGGAAAACTAGACTCATCCCTAAATTTAAAAAATAACTCTCGGTTTTGCCCCAAGACCCTACAGAAAGCCTAGACTCATCCCGAAAGTTACCAAATAACTCTCGGTTTTGTCCCAAGACCCTAAAGAAAGCCTAGATCCATCCTTAAAGTTGAAAAGTAACTCTCGGTTTTGCCCCAAGACCCTAAAGAAAGCCTAAACTCATCCCTCAAGTTGAAAATTAACTCTCGGTTTTGCCCCCAAGACCCTAAAGAAAACCTAGACTCATCCCNCAAATAACTCTCGGTTTTGTCCCAAGACCCTAAAGAAAGCCTAGATCCATCCTTAAAGTTGAAAAGTAACTCTCGGTTTTGCCCCAAGACCCTAAAGAAAACCTAGACTCATCCCTAAAGTTAAGAAATCACTCTCGGTTTTGCCCCCAAAACCCTAAAGAAAACCTAGACTCATCCCTAAAGTTGAAAAATAACTCTCGGTTTCGTCCCCAAGACCTCAGAGAAAACAGACTCATCCCGAAATTTAAAAAATAACTCTCGGTTTTGCCCCAAGACCCTAAAGAAAACCTAGGCCCATTCCTAAACTTAAAAAAGAACTTTGGGTTTTGCCCCCAAGACCTCAGAGAAAACAGAAAACCTCTAGGTTACGAACTCATTTCAACTCTAGTAAATCCCGAGACATACTCTAGGTATACGGGAAAAACCTTGAATCCCAACTCTCGGGTTGGTCCGTCAGGCCTTTCCGGGGTTCTTGATTTTTTGTAGCATCGTGGGGTACTCCCATATTTATTCCGATAACCAAATCTCTGTAGGCTCCATTTACCCAGTCGAATTTGTTTTTCCGCTGAAAAACTCGAAAATTTTCTACCTGATTCGAGTACTTTTCCCACTTGAATCTAGTATTTTTCCTCCTTGAATCAAGTATCTTCCTACTTAGATCAAGTCACAGTACTCGAATCAAATCGCCTTTCCGGATTGAATCAACCCGCTGAACATTTTGGCTATCTTTCACTGCTAGATAAAAATAGAAAAATGAATTGAAGAAAAATTGGAAAATTAACGACGAGGAATTTTTGTGTAGAAATCTCCATAAAAAAGTTGGATAAACCAATCGATTTTTTCTATACATTTAAATGGAATGTTTCTGATGAAAAACACAGAGAACCTGAAGAATACCCTGATGGATCAAACCCAGAGTTACCCCAGACTCAACTTTCCAGGAATTTTCCAGAGTTTCTCTCTCTTTTCTCTGGGTTTTGTCTATACACCTAGAGTTGACTCTGGATTAACTATGCACATACGAAAAAATTTAATAAAAAAACCAAGAAAATTCGCAAAGTAATTCTATTGAACTTCTATTGGAAATTCTATTATTTTTTTGCCGTTTCTATTGAAAATATTTTGTAGAAAAAGATCAATAGAAAATTCGTTTTTTTATACAACTTTTTCTATTGGGATATTATCTATAGAAATTTCTCGAGATAAAATTTCTACGTTTTTTCATCATACCATGTTTAATTTTTCCTTATTTGAAAAACAAGTAAAAAAAAACTTTAAAAATTTATTTCGAGAAAAAAACCGAGAGAACCGAGAGTTCTTTTTTAAATTTCGGGGTGAGTCTAGGTTTTCTTTAGGGTTTTGGGGGCAAAACCGAGAGTTATTTTTTAACTTTCGGGATGAGTCTAGGCTTTCTTTAGGGTTTTGGGGGAAAACCGAGAGTTCTTTTTCAACTTCAGGGATGTTCTAATATAAGATGTAAGGATGTTTTCCAACTTTTTTTCCCTGCCTATTTATCGCTCATTTCAAATCACTATTTGACGCCAACTTCGCCTGATCTACCGTTTCCGTAAAGGAACTCTCCGGCCTTAGTAATAATTCATAAATGTGGACGCCCGCATGAAAACGGACCACTTTGTCGATTTTAATTTCCAATATGTTCACGTATTTATCTCAGCAACTCCTATTTTCCATCCATGTTAAATTGTTGTTTTCAATTTCTGCAGCAACATAATTTTTTACCTCATGGGATTAATTTCCAGGTAAAAATGTGCGGAATGTTATGAATATTATCAGAGTATACATAACTCCATATCGCGAAAGTGGTCCCATTTCAAGCAGACGTCCACAAATAATTAAGTACGTGTCTTTGTGTTTATTAATATGGAAATTGAAGTTCTTTTTTTTTTCTAGATGATTCGTAGAAATCGAGAATTTTTCATCTTTCTAATTATCTCCTCCGGTTTACCGTTATCATAATTTGACCCCTAAGGTCTTCAGTTTAAACCTTATATGAACTTTATGATCTTTTGCTCCTTAGCATTTGTTTGCACGTTTTCGGGTATGATCCCGCTCGACCCTTATGATCATCCGATCTTTTCGAAAAGCCTCCGACCCGTAAGAGTCATTTCGTCATTATCCCTATGTATCTTTTATGACTCTCGTGATCACTGTGAGTGTTCGGATTTTGGGGTTGACTTATGTTTCCTGTTTGACCCGTACCAATGCTCGGCATCGAAATTTACTCGTTTATTGATCGAGACTTGGCACGTCAATCCAAGGCCGATATTTGTCCGTGAGCGGGTCACCAACACTTGGCATGCCAATTCCAAACCGATGCTTGGCTGATTCAACAACATTTCGGATCCAGGATCTGAAATATGTTATGGGTTTTTCCATATATGAATACTACGTAGTGTTTATCAACACACCCCTGTATGCAGTAATGCAATTCTCATTGAATGATAATTCCAATAAATTGATGGGTTGAAAATAAATCGATTTGTTGGTAATAAATGGAGAGAATAATCATTATACAATCTACCTATAATCTGAAAACCTGATCTGGGAATTGTCGGTATGCTTGTGAATTTTTCAAGTTCACAAAAAACTACAACGATAACACAGTCCGACACAATTTCGACAGATTCTTGCCTAGACATGAAACGGCCCTCACTAGGTAGATTTTATCTCCCTGAATCTGAATCTGGCAACCGTTTTCTACGAAATGCGATCGTTGTAGAGAAAAAAAATATTGAAGTTGTAGAAATCGCCTAAAAACGAACTTTTCTAAATTCAATAAAAAAATTACCCCTGCACCAATTAAAAAGGAAAAAATACCAGTGGAAGAAAGATACTTGGGCCCATTGTTTGATGATGAGTTTCTCGAAAGAAATATCCCCAGTATCTCACAATAAATTAAATAAAAATGGTATTCAACATTCGGAAAGCATCATGGCGGAGCAATCTGATGTTGCCTTCCCACGTGGAATTCAAATGATCCAACTTTGTGGGTTATTTGTCAGGAAAAGTTTAACCATTGTAAAATCCAAAGACTATGGAGGTGGAAGAATTTCTTTTTTTTTATCGTTATTTTACATCGCTTCGACCCGGTTACGGTATACTGCGAAGATGATCAAGACTTTAAATGATTAGATCACACCATTCTACCCGGCCGGGATTTGAACTCGGAACCTTTCGCATGTGAGGTGGAAGAATTGAGGCAACTTGTTACTCTCGTAGATGCTCAGCCTGATCTTTGGCGAAATAGACTAGCGAGGTACAACAATGTGAATAATTTAATCTGGTGTAGGATTGGTGCGCAGTTGACTCCTCTTCCAAGCCCAGGTACCGAATTTTTGAGTATAACACGAGGGTCATTCTTATAAAGTTGATGAAGTTAATGATATTCCCATTATCAACAGAGTATTTGTCTTTTTGTATGTTGTTCGACGCGAAGAGAAAATGATCATCCTGAGCATCCATCCATTCTTGAGAATGAGGATGAAGATGATGAGACCTGTTTGCTCACATCTTCTGCAGCTACCCCACACCCCTATCAAGTCCCCCGTCAAGTTCTCGACCGAGTCCTCTACCAAGCCCCCCACCAAGTCCTCCGAACCCTGATGAAATTTTCATCGTCGAGTCAGAGAAAGACTGATAATTGTATTACTTACATGGAAAGTCTGTTTAACAAAATTCTCGAGCCGAGTCAGGTACCAGAGGATTGGTCCATGCTCCACTTCACTATGATTTTTGAGAAGGGGGATGTGAATGATCCCGCCAATTATCGCTGCATTTCACTGGTGAACTCGTTAGCTAAAATTTTTACGCAGATTTTGAACAGCAGACTCATCGTTTGGGCCAAGTCCCAGAATAAGCTTCCGGAATTCCAATCGGGGTTCCGTAGGAAGCGGGGATGCCTTGATAATATTTTTGTTTTATCATCTATCGCACAAATTCACCTAAGTCAGTCTGGCAGAAAAGTGTACGCTCTCTTTATTGATTTTCAAAGAGCCTTTGACTCAATTAATCATCAATTGCTCTGGTCAAAACTAAGTAAACTTGGAGTCACTGACAAATTCATCAGAATATGCCAGAGTTTGTGCGAGCGCGCCAACTTATCAGTTCGCACTGGAGTGGGCCTCTCTCGTTCAGTTGATATCTCAGAAGGGGTGTTACAGAGAGAAATCCTGAGCCCTCTTCTGTTCTCTTTGTTCATCGCGGACATTGAAAAGTATATGCGGGATAACGGCGCTCAGGGCATCTCCATAGACCACAGGTCCGACGCAATATGTATAGCATATGCCGACGACCTCGTCCTGTTTGCTGAAAACCCCCCTGACTTGAGACGTAAAATAAAGATTGCCTCGGAATACTTCACACTCAACACATTAGTTATGAACAAATCAAAATCTAAAATTTTAATTTTTCATAAAGGCAGAACACCTAAGGATCTGACCTTCACCTGTGAGGGCGAAAAATTAGAGATCGTAAATGAATTTACCTACTTGGTTATTACCTTTTACAAGTCTGGGCTCTTTGCCCCACAAATGAACAAAGCCAAGTCCTCGACGCGCTCTGCCATCCATTCTGTCATTAATATCCTATATCGCACGCGATCTGATACATGGGACACCAAGGAATACTTATTCAATGCCCTGGCAACGAGCATACTCTATTACGGGGTCGAGGCTTGGGGTTTGAGACACCTGGACAAGATACATACACTCCAAACTTACTATTATAAAAAACTTCTCAGGCTCCCCGCCTTTACTCCTAATTACGCGGTCCGATTGGAGACTGGAAGTCTCCCACTTAATCTTGAAGTCCTTAAGCGTAGTCTTAATTGGCTCTCCAAGATTATGAATATGGACGACTCCAGATTACCAAAAATTTGTTTGAAGAAATTACTAGCGCTTTCCTCTAACTCCAAAATTCAAGCTAAATATAACCGGTGCATTCAGCTGGACAACATTATGAAACCTCATTTTCCGACAGGAATTAAGGGGCTGTGCTCCGAAGGAATCTTAAGGGATAACATTAAGAATATTCTTGATAGTTATAAGAATGAACTAGAAAATGAATGAAGGTGAGACAAAATAATTCATCTCTAGAAGTTTACCCTGAGATACATATAGGCGACCACCGGCAGCTGTACCTTAACTTTAAGCTACCTATTTGTTTTTTACAAACCACAGCCCAATGTCGGCTCTTAACCTCCTTGTTTCCTCGTATTATTCTTAAAAAAGAAGTCTTAAAATTCGAAGACGAGCTCTTCTGTCCTAATTGTTCTCAGCAAGTATGCAACAGTCTCATTCACGTCCTAACTTCCTGTCCGAAATTCTCCACGGAGAGACAAACTCTTATTGAGAACTGTAAATACCCTAACGATTCTCCAGTCTTCGAGGCTGTTGCTAAATGCTTCCACGATAGAAGAGGTCCGAGCACTTCACTTTTATTTGAATAAAATAAGTCAAATATGGCAAAACCGACTGTAATATTCATATGTTACACCACTGATTTGGGAAATGAAAAAATATGTATTTCTACCTTAAGGATTTACTTTAATTTAACACTACGGATCATGAAACTCCTCATTGTAATAGGCTATGTAGTCAAAAACAGTGAATAAATTGATTGATTGAATTTGAGTCAGAGAAAGACGAAACACTCCAGCTCCCTGATTTTTTTCTAATTGTTTAAAAAAAAAAAATGTTTATTTTTTCATTTGATTTTTTTTTCTATTAAAAAAATGAAAACAATAAATGAACACACCGACCATTCCTACATGCATTTTCTTAATTTATTTTTGTGAATAAAGTCATTATTGTCTTATTGGGAATCAACACACCTTGTTTTCCTACTTTTTCCTTGACTTCGTCCTCTTTTTTTTTAGTTCAAGTTATTTATAGTAAAACAATAGAATGATTGATCTCAGCATCCGATTTCGAACTCTATTTCACCTGAATTTCATGACTCATTTGTCAAACGAAGACTCCAATTGGATACTGAGATCAGTTCTTGGAGTTTTCGTTTTATTAAAATAAAAACTTCAATGTCTCGTCACTGCAGAAACTCACCTGATTTTTTCTGCCACATCTGTGCAAAGTTCATCCCTAAGTCCCAGAGGAGGAATGACTAATTTGAATAAGCCATGGACCCCTCATCTCTGTTGCTCTTATTGCTCCAAGGACCTTACAGGATCGATCAATGAAGGTAGAAAGCCACCATTCAGTACTCCACCAGTTTGGAGAGAGCCCAAGGATCACATTGGGGACTACTTTTTTTGTGTAAATAACATTGGTTCGTATACGAAAAAAAGGAAAGGTAAAATCGAGTATGTCGAGGTACCATCTGTCGATCTACCAACGCTGATCACGAACACCAGTGTAACTCACATCGAAACTCCTGTGAAGGTAAATGTAGAGCAAGAGCCAGAAGAGCTAGGAAACAATGAGGTTGATGAAGAATACGAGTCTATGGCGAAGGTGTCCACCTCTAACCAATTGATTCCGTTCGACCAAAATGAACTAAATGCCCTGATTAAAGACTTGAAGCTTAGCAAAGAGGAATCAGACTTACTCGCCTCACGATTAAAAGAGAAGAATTTGGTGACATCAGAAATTCGCGTCACGAAGTATCGCGATCGTGAGTCTCACTTGTTGCAATCCTTCAAAGAAGAAGCTACCCTGTGCTATTGTTTCGATATTGATGGGTTAATGAAAAGCATGGGGATAGAGCATGATCCAGAAGAATCACGATTATTCATTGACGCATCACGTACCAGTTTGAAAGCCGTTCTGTTTCACATTGGCAATATGTATCCATCATTACCAATCGCTTATTCTAGGTCTCTCAAAGAACGCCATGAGAACATCAAGTAGTTGTTCAGCAAGAATGGATACAAGTATTACAAGTGGCGTATATCGGCTGACTTGAAAATAGTGGCTATTGTGATGGGAATGCAGCTGGGTTGGACAAAATATTGTTGTTTCTTGTGTCATTGGGACAGCCGGGATAAAGCGAATCATTGGTCTCAGAAAGACTGGCCTACTCGCGAAGTTTTCACTGCTGGTAAATATAACATCATTCGAGAACCACTAGTTGAAACAGAACAAATTTGTTTACTACCACTACATATTAAGTTGGAGCTCATCAAAAACTTTGTGAAAGCTTTGGATAAAAATGAACAAGCTTTCAGTTATCTTCAATCATTCTTCCCAAATCTAAGTATGGCGAAGATAACAGCTGGAATTTTCATTGGCTCCCAGCTGAAAAAGTTGATGGATAATGACAGAACGTTCAAGAAAGCGCTGAAGGCCACAGAGTTAAAAGCATGGGAATCCCTTAAAGCCGTTCGTCAGTATTTCATCGGGAGTTCTCGATCTGAGAACTACGAAGACCTTGTTGCAACAATGCTCAAAGATTTTGAAGAGATGGGATGCAACATGTCCCTGAAACTGCATTTTCTGTTCTCTCATCTTGATTTCTTCCCTGAAAATGTATTGGATGCGAGTGACGAACATGGAGAGAGATTTCATCAGAATATTTCGACTCTGGAACGTCGATGCAATGGCAAATCATCAAAGACAATACTTTCAGATTACCGCTGGGGTCTATTTAATTCAAGTGAAGCTACCTCCAAGAGGAAAGCCTCTCGACTATCCTTCCAGAACGCAGAAACTAGAAAAAGATTGAAAGTTTCAAAGTGAGACTTTCAATTGTAACTATTTAAATAATTTAAATGAAAGAAGCTTTAATCGTTATTGTTTAAAGAAAAATAAATTTATTCTGTTTGAAATTCTTTTAAAAATTAATTTGAAAATAAAAAAAAACTAAGAAACAATCAGGAAAAAAACGCAGCGTACTGGAGAATCTCGTCTTGCTCGAACTCGACCATGAAAATTTCATCAGGGTTTGCAGGATTTGGTGGGGACTTGGTGGAGGAGTCAGTCGAGGACTTGGTGGGGGACTTGCTGGGGGGGGGGAAGCTACCGAAAATGTGAGCGAACAGGTCTCATCATCTTGGTCCAGAAATAATAGCTCATTCTCAAGGATAAATGGTTCTTCAGGATTCATTCTTCTCTCTTCTCGTTCACGATCTCGCAAATTGAGAAGCATGCAAAAAGTCAAGTACCCTAGTGGGAATGGGAGGATAATTAGCTTGATCAAATTCATGAGAATGACCCCCGTGTTGTAGTCATAAAGGTGGTACCCAATGGGGTTGGAGGAGTCTACTGCTCACCAATTCTACGCCAGATTAATTTATTTAGGTTGCTGTACCTCGCTAGCCCATATTTCCAAAGATCAGGCTAAGCTTCTACGAGGGCAATGAATCGCCTTAATTCTTCCACCTCCATGATATCCCGATTATACAATAGTTAATCCTTTTCCGACAGATAACCCTCAAAGTTTGTCCATTAGAATTCCACGTGGAAATGCAACTTCAGATTGCTCCGCCATGATGCTTTTTCGAGTATTGAATAGCATTTTTATCTAATTTATTGGGAGATATGGGAGGTATTCAATTTGAGAAACTCGTTATCGAACGATAGGCCCAAGTTTCATCATTCCACTGGTATTTTTTCCATTTTGATTGGTGTAGGGGTTATTTTTTTATCGAATTTAGATAACTGCAGTTTTAAGCGATCTCTACAAATTTAATATTTTTTTTCTCGACAACGATCGCATTTCGGAAAAAACAGCCGCCAGATTCAGAATCAGGGAGACAAAATCTACCTAGTGAGGGCCGTTTCATGTCTAGGTAAGAATCTGTTGAAATTTTGTCGGACTGTGTAAGTTGATATTTTATCCAAAATAGCCTACGAGTATTGAGGGAGCTTCGATTAAATGTCAATTCCTACATGGGTTATTTGGTAATTTTTCTCCAACGTTTTTCTCTGGTATACGCGTTCCCCATGGTAATCCACTGGTCAATCATTAACACGAAATTTCTCGTTTGTATCACTTCTCATCCACGCTCTGATCAATGGGTTCATCATTTACAAACTTCATAATGGAAGATTGATGTCCTATCTCCTTTGAAATACAATACAGGCCATCATCCATCCATTCCATCGTCTCGAAAAGCTCACTCAAAGCCAACGCGTGTGATGTATCACGATATAGCCCCGATAGGATTCCATCGATCCTACGTGAGCCAAATAAAAGTAAAACCTTTTTTATTGTAAAACGTTATTGTTCGCTTTTTTTTTAATCCCTTCCTGGTGGAATTTCATCACCTTCCATTCATGTAATTCTTTTTCCCTTTGGAAATGATTTCGCCGGTTTCATTGTTCACCGTTCCAGCGAAGCTTTACATATCAAGGAACTATCAAGAGGATTAATCCTTCCCGGTGTTAGGAACTTGGCAGAGTCAGGTAACATAATATAATAAGCCGATTCATTCCCTCGCAAATTTCTTGGTTTTTGAACCAATCGTTCCCACTGTCTAATTACGTAACTAAAGTTAGTACGTAAGTACCAGTTAATCTTTCCACGGTGAAAGGATCATTCTTCCATTTCATCGCGGTAACAAGCGCACGGAAATGATGAAGGAGGGGTTATTCAAGACGTCAGACACAATAAAGTACTTTGTTGGCTAACTTCATGATGGCCGAAATATTCAATATTTTTAAAACAGCTCTAACCTCACGGCTCGAGTCATTCGGCATTTTCTCAAAAAGAAATTTCTAAAAATGATTTTTTTTATGTCTCAATTATTGAAAAATTATTTTTTATTTGTTCAAAATAAAAGTATCGACAAACATTTTTTCAATTGACTGGCTTAAAAACCCTTGTGGCAAAGCGGCACGATCTTATGAGAGATGCGACACGAACCAAATGAGCGCCGTTGCCGTTATTGTCATGGCTCCTTCTGTTGCCAATTCTCACTAATTCCTGACGGATGCTATTAGTAATAGTAGATACGTTGGGTATCGGATATAGTATAGCTTTCTTTGCTAATAAATTAGCAATATGCTTCCGAATGGTCACTTCATATATTATTTTCTGGATGGTATGTAATTCATACTTTTTTCATTTAATTGGATTGCATAATTTGCTTCTCAATTCATTGTGTTGAATTTTCTACTTGAGTAAATTCTACCATGATTATTTTTTCCTATTTTTTGTAATTTTTATTTTTCATTTTTATTATGAGCGGAAAATTAGTTGTTGTTCTGAAATTCTTATTTCGGATCGTAATGGGTTACACTCACTTTAATCCACTCTTACTGGTCGCATTTCAACCCAGAGCCAGCGCAGCGGACTGACATTGATTTCTAATATTTTTCAACAGGTTCATTTTTTCTCGCGTCTCCTTAGAACAAAATAATAATAATACAAACAGCGCTATTGTTCAAAATCAACACCTGTTCTCTTTTGTATTTTCTGTCTGGGTTTTTTGAAGAGAACATGGGTTATGAGCCCCAGATAACTAAAATCTCAAATATTTAAAACTGATATTTTAGTTGTTCATAACAGGTTTGCATGAATCCTATTTTCTGGAAATATATTTTCTCAATATTATTATACATGTATTCATTTCTCCTATTTATTCAACTGACGTGAAGTCAGAATAATTCTCATTATTAATAATGAAATCAATTTGAATATTCTTCCATGCCAGTGTTTTTTCCACAAAAACTAAAATTTCGAGTGAATTTCATTGAAAATATTATATTTATGCACAACTGGATGGATTCGAATTATCACATTTGAAGAAGTCATCAAAAATGTAACTTTGAAGGAAAAATTGATGAAAACTTCAAAATTTCCAAATATCATCATAAAAATCAAATTAATGAAGGCAGTTATCATAACCACCTTTCAACTTAGACTTGCTGGCATCGAAAGGAACATTTTAATCTATTATTGAATTCATTTGAAGCCTAGTCTGCAAAGACATCGATGAAATTTGAACAAAAAAAACGAATTTTCAAAAAAATTGGAATAACGATTATTGCTCTCACCTTCATGTTCCAACACGGTCAAGGAGACATGGAAACAAATTTTTTCAGCCGTCATTTAATTCATTCCGAAGGTTTTTTTTAGTTATCGTAAAAAACCAATTTTTGAAAAAATTCAAAAATAAAAAAAATCAATCAATGAATTGAATTTTAATCAATGGTTATGGATAGGGCCCAATAATACCTACATTTAAAAAAAAATTCAATTCCATAGATTCATTAGCGAGTAATCGAAGAAAATCGAAGAAAAAATTTGATACATACACACACACATACATACATACGTTCGGACACGATCTAAAAATTGCATTTTCCGACTCGTTGGATCACATTGGGTTGATATAACATGAAAAATCAAAAACTTAAATTTGACCGATTACAATGCTTCCATTCGGAAGCAAAAACTGACAGATATCGACCTAAAACAAGTACCGATATTACTAGCGGATTCTTCGGCCATAATACGGTCATACATATGTACATGTATTTTAAAAGAAGGAGGCTATGTATGCTATCTTTGCACCCTGAATGCTTCTATATGCAACAACTAATAAAGCTAACCCAACTTCGTACAGAATTGAATTTGTATCCACAATACAACATCCATTACATTATCTAGGTAGATAGGGGGTCTATTCCATATCACTGGAATTACTTCTTTCGCCCATCACCAGGATAGGTAACTCAGAAGGACTGCGACATGAACTAACGCGGCCTAACGACGGTTACGCGGCGTTGTGAGTTGAATTTGGAGCAGGGTTGGGCAAGAAAATACCACCAATATTTTGGCAATTTTTTTACATGTAAAAAAATAAATAATTTACCAAGGACCTCTTAGACCTTGTTGACCGCATGTGTGCGTGATTGAGAAGAAAACAGTGGTTCTAGCGCGAGAAAACCGTTGACAAGGTTGCAAGGGTCATGCCTCACAAGGGTCAAACATCGCAATGGTCATACCTCGTGAGGATCAAAGATTGCAAAGGTTATACCTCGCGAGGGTCAAATGTTGTAACGGTTAAACAACAGAAACAGGCGGAGGACAATCTCAAACGTCAAACGACAACAAGCGACAACCGGGGAGGCAAAAAAGACAATCACACGGTCCAACAATTATGAGGGTCAAAGAAAAAGAGCAGGAAAAAAATCGTCAAGGGTCTAACGGGTGACATGATTTTCGCGAGTTATAACACTTGCGACGTCTGAACCTTGCAACGTTGGCTCCTTGTGAGGTATGACCGTTGCAACGTTTGACCCTCATGAGGTAGGATCCTTGCGAGATATGACCTGTACCACATTTGACCCTCGCGAGGCATGATCATTGCGAGATACGACCCTCATGACGTTTGATACTTGCAAGGTATAGCCCTCGTGATATTACTGCACTCATAGTCGGGTCAAGGGGTTTTCTACCAGTTAGTTACCTTTTTTACCATTTAGAGATGAATTACCAATATTTTACTATGTACCGTAGAAAACTCCGATTTTGCATTCTCAGTAAGCCGGGGTGAAATGCAGAAAAAAACAAAATTCACATCTCAAAAAAATTATTTTTACAAAAATTTGAGCTTTGAGCTTTCGCCAATCAATATGCCCTAGTAGCGATACTATTAGGGCAATGAATTTTGAATAAATCAAATCGAATGTACTCAGAGAATCCAATCCAAATCCCAACCCAAATCCCAAGGATTGGAACTTACTGTAGAAGATATTCTAAAAAAATAGATCAACTCCCCAAGAAACTAGTACCAGTCATTCATCAGCAGCCAAACCTAACAAAAAAATCTGCAACCAACAAGCTATTGTGATTGAAAGAACTGTTAAAACAAACCAAGAAGAATACATTTATGCACTCTTACAAGTGATACGTGGTTGAAAAATAGACATAGTAGTGCCTGCATCTAATAATCGCTATATTGTCTATTTAGATTGTAAACAGTCCGTCGACAATTTAATCGATTCCCGTAAACACCTTACTGTTGCCAACCACGTTGTCCGCATCAAGCCCTAGGTCACAGGGAATAAGAGAATTACCTCCTCGCATGTCTTTCCTCAAGTAACAAATGACCTTCCGGAATTAGAGCTGATGAAAAAAGGAATAAGAATAAAAACGCTTATAACAACATTCAGGGCCGGGTACCGACAAAACAGCAGCGCACCCGTGTCCTCTACGCAAAGATATTTCGCACCAGAAGATATTATCAACCTTTCACCCAAAATCGAAACAATAGTTGAAGTTAAATCTACATTGGTATATCTAACGGCAGAGTCAACTACGTATTATCTCAGCAGGAAAACCGGACATATTGCCACAAACTGTCCACTCAAAATAAATTCAACGATTCTCAATGACTCAATTCCTGATGAAAATCAAGAACTCCTCTCCTTCTCTTATCGTAATCCTTATCGTACAAGGCAATTCCTTGAGCTGGAATTCTTGGCATTTAGGTTAGCCTAAAAATCTTAAGTTTGTAACGTGGCCAATTTTTGCAGGGACAAAAATGGACGTCAACTCGCCCTTTTCCCTTGGTGAAATCGGAAACTGAAGAAAACTCGATGATTGGGCACCAGTTACTCTTTTTCTCGACGGGAACAACAAACCGAAAATTACATCGAAGCGAAAAAACCCAACGAAGAGCCAAATCTCAAAACGTAGAAAACTTAAAATTAAAGGGCCAAGGGAAAGGTCAAAGGTTGCTCGCGCTGCTCAGGGGGTTGGTTGTGGAGAGAGGAGTAGGTACAGGTGGAAAACGATTTACTGAGCTCTTATTCTCCACAAGAAAACACGAAAAACAATAAGTTATTGCTGAAGTATAGAGGTCTATATTATCTCTAAATTTACAAAAAGATATTTTCGGATGCACAATAAAGACATTAAAAAAAATCAAATAATCTATATAATAATCAACGTGAAAAAACAGAAAAGAATAGAACATAATTTACTCTGAGGGAGACCGAGATTCCAAAATTATTTTGTGACGTTGAAACCAGATTAAACTAATTCTTTCTCTAAAATTTCAAATTATTTTCCCAAAATAATCTAGTTTCAACGGTCTTGTAGACTTGAATCACGTACAAGGTGAATTTTCCAGAATAGATGCCTTTTTGGCATGAAATATTATTATTTATACTAACTTTTATTTTTGTTCGGGCCAAAGTATTATTAAATTCTATCAGAATTATTATTTTATCAATTAATATTCGATAATTAAATCGGTTCGGGCTATTTTCTATTATTTGGGGTCAGATAAGTCAAAAGAGATGTTTTCTAATTAACAAAAGAAATTACTATTTATTCAATGTATTAAATTGTTGTTCGGGTCTTTCAACACAATATAGTTAGTGTGAAATTAAATCAAAACTAATCACAAAAGAAAAATTGATGAAAAATATTCAATAAAAGAAAGTACAACTGGTTGTGTATTTGAGACGTCCCTCAAAACACCACGCTTCCCCACTTCACATTACGACGCCAATTTTCCCGGTTTTCTAATTAGCAAAAATATAATTCAAAATAACTTTAAATTCTAAAAATATTCTTGTTATACTATTCTATATGACTTTGCTTAATTTCCGGGATAATTCTCAGAGTCGATTCGTCGACAATTGCTCTGATATTCAAAGATGAAATTTAATTAATTTCGATTTTCTCCAATTTGCCAAAATGGCCAAAATGGCGACAATAGAGAAGCCAGTGACGCTCCGGGCTTTCCTATGATTTTCCGACTGACTCGGCTATATAATTATTAACTTTTATGCAGTAAAAATAATTTTCAGCTCGGCTCTACTTTTCTCACTAGTTATTCCGCGAGGATTGTTCAATGTTGACACGATCTCCGCAATTACAATTTGCCCTCTGCCACACACGTAATTTCTGTTATGTTTACTCACGTGAGTGGAAGAGATTTATTTCTCTCGATTACTTGTTTTTTCCGCGTTTCCTCAAAGTTTCTTGACTTTCCCTCGTTTCCCTCACTCCTCAAGATGTTCCTGAAGCCTGAGATATACTTAATTCCTAACTAATGTCTTACTAAACAACTATTCACAAATTACTATTTACGAGGGGTTTGTCAGTCTTTGAGGTCGTCACGCAGAGTCATGCAAAATTGGGCTCTTCTCCCTCATCCGGGGGTCAATCTTCACTCTCATACCCATCCACCAATCCGGCTCTTGTTTCCTTTGTTTTGGCCAATGAGATACATTCCCAATTAGGAGTTCTATCCACAAGAAATCAGGGTTGAGTGTCACGCCTTCACGGCCAAGGGTAAAGTTGATTGAACTATAGTGACGAGGTCGATACCCCTTTTATCGACCTCACTATTGATGAAAACAGACATCATCACTGTTAACAAGCATTCTCCCCCTTTCCTCGGATTTCCACTCGGATTCGCCATGGAAAAATCCTTAACCCTCTCTGACAATCCATTGATCATCAGTAAACATTACACGGGTATTCTGTTATGTGAAAATCTTCCGGTTTATCATTCTGGGCGACATAACCCTACCTGTCACAACAATGGTCAACGTGAGTTCTCTCCAACGACTTTCCAATCACTCGTACTTGTTCCTTTGACTAATATCTTCTCATTCACGTTCCTCAGGTTGAGTTGAGGACACTTATTCATACCTTCATGGATCCACTGCCTGGGTCCTGAATAACCACACTCATTCAGTCAGGCACCAATGGTTTAGTCACTGAATGCATCTCCTGACACCGTCTGTTTCTTCTCGGATATTCCCGTGGATCTTCGGGTTCTTCTCCACGAAAATATCCTTGACAATGTTTAGAACAGCTTTGTAGACTCTTCTTGTTTTCTCTCAGCGAGGTGGGTGGATATGAGATAGCTTGACGTGCTCTTCAGTGTTGAGGATGTTCTTAGACTCTGAGATTATGCACATTGTCTCATACTATTTTTACAATTCCGGGACATTAGGGTGAAAGACGGAGACAGAGTATGCTCTCTAACTATTTAATTACATATTTTATTAATTTAATAATAATCTTGTATTATTATTCTATTTTATAAGTGACCCTCGTCACAATTTAATGGCAACCAAAAATGAGTAAATAACAAAATCAGGCCCGGTCGCGCGCTTCGCGCGCTCCCTCTTTGGGCTATGACCGGTAGGGGTTGGTGGAATTGGGTGTGACCCATTACGGGTCGAACCAATAACTTCCCGACCATTTGTTTTTGTTGACGCTGGGGTTATTCCACAGTGAATGCGGCGCACGCTATACGCAACGCTAGTCATTGTCAGAAATATTCGGAAAACAGTTGGATAATTATTTCATGCGTTGCATGCGTTTAGCGTTGCATCCATTGTGGGATTATCCTTAGGGTGATTTCGCAAAGAACGCATTTGCGATTTAAGTCAACTCAGGTAAAATGGTCGAATATCTATGAAATTAACGTTTTTTGCCATTTTTTTACGAGTTTCATGCGGATAAATGAAAAACCGCTGAGTCAATTGTTTTCATAAACTAAGCAGTTCTAAGTTACATGAACCCGGATCATTTGAAGGAAGAAAAAAATCAATCGCTTCATTCGCTCAGGAGATATCGTTGGACAAAATTTTGGTCGCATACGTACACACACACACACACACAGACATGTCTTCAAAGATATATCAGGATGATTCCGGAGGTCGAGAAATGTGGAGAAATCATCGAAATTCCACATTCGATTTCCGGCGTCATTACAATAACTTCCTCCCTTTGGGTCGGGAAGTTGAAAATTCATGTTTGAATAACTCCAGAA
Organism: Diachasma alloeum; assembly: GCF_001412515.2. NCBI lineage: Eukaryota > Metazoa > Arthropoda > Insecta > Hymenoptera > Braconidae > Diachasma > Diachasma alloeum. The sequence goes on from NW_021680565.1 coordinate 106,220, forward strand.
CTGCTGAGACAATTTTGCTGGAATTTCACTCCAGTCTTAGGTACACAAAGCTTCATCGATTATGATGGAGAGAAATCGATCCCAACGTTACTTTGAGAGAAATCGCCAAATTTGTAAAAAAATGTCATTTTCCGACGTTGATTTACTAGTTTTACTGAGATATCTAAAGAACCGCTGAGGTGATGTCCTTCAGAATCTAATCAGTTCTTAGTTTCATGAAGATGCATTGATTACAAAAAAAAAAATTGAATCGCATCGTTTGTTCGAGAGAGATCGTTGGGCTAAATTTTGTTTACATACATACATACACACACATATCCGCACATACAGGCCGGTCTCCAAATAGGGTTGGAAGAGTTTATAGGGGTCATGAAACGAGAAGAAACCATGAAATTTTCACTTTCGTTTTTTGGGGTCATTACAATAACTTCCTCCCTTCGGGTCGGGAAGTTAATAAGAAATATATTCTAATGAAAAATGTGACTATTCTTCAGAGAGCTGTGAAAGGTTTCGATTCGCTCGAACGTTCGCAGCTTGATGGAGAACAGTATATAAGACAGATTTGAGAGAGTGCGCATGCGTTTACATTAAACCGCAGTTGATAATCAAATCGATCAGGATCCGTCTTCATCAACTGCTGACAGTTCGTTTGGCAAAACAGGTTTCTGTAGAGATGTTTCGAATATAATGTGGAAAAAATGAAGGAATTTATAGACGAAACATATCACATTCGTATTCACGTTTCAATTCTATCGTTCCAAAAGCGAGTGAATTCTCTCGTTTTTTTCCTGCATTTATGCTGATTTTCAATAATGCTCCGGATTATCATTGCGAATCATTGCCGATTAGTGTTCTCCTCACCTATCCTTTATCATAATTTTTCAAAAATCTGTACGACGAAATTTTCATGATCCGTTCCAATAATTCAAGAATGGTAAAGCCAACTGTTCTCATCTAATTCAATCAGTTCTGGTGGTTGAGTAGATACGCGTGACTCAGTGAGGGGTGTGAACCAAGGAAGTAAATGGACTCCTGACCCAGAATACTGGAAATTCTATCACAGTACACTTCTTTTCATCTGATTATGTCTCAGTCATATTGATCTTTTATATTGACTCTTCTTCGCCCCTTCTAATGCATACAATCCCATCTATATTAATTTCACCACATCGTCTTTCTAATTCTTATCTTCTGATCCCGTGTATTCAGTCGTTCAGGGCACACGGGTTCATTTTTCCTCTCGGTTCATTTCACCCCCTGGTCCATGTCCCCCCATTCTACCCCACGTGGGGGTTTTATGAAGATCATTGTTGTGATCACTTATGGAATCAGAGCTATGACAATGAAAAAAAATAAAAGTTCCAAAAGTTTTATTTTTAGAATAACTGGAAAACACCTGAGTCGATTTTGTTAAAAATCCACTTCGTTCTACTGCATACGAAGATTCATCGATTGTATGGAGAATAATCTAAATTGCATCATTTCCACTGGAAAAATGATCAAATCAGTGAAAAAAACGTAATTTTTGGCATTTTTTCACATGTTTTTGCGAATAACTGAAGAACCGCTGAGACGATCGTCTTCACGAACTAATCAGTTCTAAGTTACACAAAGATGCATCGATTGCAAAAAAAAATTGAATCATACGATTCGTTCAAGAGTAATCGTCGGGCAAAATTTTTTTACATACATACCTACACACACACACACACATACACACACACACACAGTGCCGAGAAAAACCAAACGAAGAATTGTGCCCACATTGCTGGCAGCAGCAGATGCCCTATCTTTAGGGAAGCACTCCAGAAGGCAAATAACAAACGATAATGCGGACACTACAGCTCAACCTCAATCATTGTGAGGCCGCACACGATCTGCTCATGCAGACGGTGCGGGACCTGTCGATCGATGTGGTGATTATCTCGGAGCCATACAGACATCTGGGCAGTCAACCCTGGGAGAGGGATAAGAGTAGCAAGGCCGTCATCTGGTCTTGTGGCAAGTTTCCGTTTCAAAATGTTGCGAATACTGAGGAAACTGGCTTTGTGGTAGCTAAGTTGGAAGGAATTCATTTCCACAGTTGTTACGCTCCACCAAGCCTCACGTTCGACGAGTTCACGGACTTCCTGTACAGACTGACTGAGGACGCGAAGCAGCACTTTCCCATGGCAATCGTTGGGGACTTTAACGCTTGGGCAGTTGACTGGGGTAGCAAGGAGACCAAAGCAAGGGGGTAAGCTCTATTGGAGGCCATGTCGTCACTGGACGTTGTTCTGCTAAACAATAAACGTGGTGATAAATCCACGTTTGTGAGAGGAGAGAAGAGCTCAATCGTAGACCTCACCTTTGTGAGCAGTAATCTCGTAAGAGGGAACTGCTCCTGGGAGGTGATGGACATCTACACCGCCAGTGACCATCGAGCAATTGTTTGGGAAGTATCCGCTGGTCGAAGGATCAGGCCAGCACCTAAGAAGACTAACGAAATCGGCTGGAAGGTGAGCACTTTCGATCCTAGCTCATTTTTAGTGGCACTAGATGACCACCCGATAAGTGGCAGTAGCGCTACGGAGAAAGCCGAGTATCTCATGAGAAGAGTTACTGAGGCCTCTGATGCCTCCATGCCCCGTAAACGCAGTGGAAGCCGTCTGCCACCGGTGCACTGGTGGAACAACCAGATCACCGCTCTTCGAGAGAAGTGCGTCAAGGCTAGAAGGTCATCGCAGCGTGGTCGGAAAAAACCGAACTTCGAAGAACTGGAGATGAAATATAAGGATGCACGTCGAGAGCTCAACAAAGCGTTCAAGGACAGCAAGAACCAATGCTGGACTGGACTCTTTGACGAAGTCGAGGGTGATCCGTGGGGCAAGCCGTACAAGGTGGTCATGACGCGGTTGAAAATCCAGCCTATGCCATCGCCGACACGCCCCGAGCTCCTAAAGAAGATCGTGATGGCGTTGTTCCCTCAACAACCGGAACTCCACTAGCCCACAGAGCAATGCGTGGAAACTTCGATCCCACCAATTACGGAGGAACAACTGAAGCAAGCCTGCGGCAGGGTGGGGAACACCAAGGCTCCTGACCTTGATGGAATCCCCAACATTGCGCTAAAAGCAGCGATCAATGCAGTACCAGGATTGTTCCTGGACGTATACAACGTATGCCTGGAGGAAGGCACTTTCCCCGCCAAGTGGAAGTAGCAGAGGCTAGTGCTCGTCCCCAAGGGGAAGAAGCCACCGGATGAACCATCATCATATCGCCCACTATACATGCTAGATACAGCTGGGAAAATCCTCGAGCGTATCATCCACAGAAGGATAGAAGCAGCAGTAGAACCGCTGCTAGCCGATAACCAATACGGATTCCGGAGATGTCGCTCTACTCTCGATGCCATTGACCTCATCGTCAACACCGTCAAGGAGGCGATCTCTGGTACAAGATGGAGAGAAGGTACGAAGAAGTACTGCCTAGTGGCGACGCTAGACATCAAGAAAGCCTTCAACTCAGCCAAGTGGGACTGCATCATGGAGGCTCTCGAGAGGATGATCATTCCTGGATATCTGCGAAGGATAGTAGCTAGCTACTTCACCGACAGAGTTCTCAAGTACCAATATCAAGTTACTGGAGGGCTCGGTGCTGGGTCCTCTCTGGGTGCTTGTGGAACACCATGTATGATGGATTGCTGAAAGTAGCATTGCCAACTGAGGCGAGACTCGTGGCATTTGCGGATGATGTAGCGGTGGTGATTGTGGCGAAGCATCTGGAGGAAATCAACTCCATCTTCGATACGACATTCAGGAGGATACGTCAGTGGATGGACTTATTTGGTTTGCAACTCGCGGAGCATAAAACGGAAGCGGTGCTCATTACAAGTAGGAAAAAATTGAAGACAATCACGCTACAAGTCAGTAACTACGAGCTCACATCTCAGCCGTTTATTCGGTATCTGGGAGTGATGATCGATGCCCGACTCAGCTTTAAGCAACATACCGTACATGTAAGTGCCAAGGCGTCGGGGGTTAGGACCACCCTATCCCGACTCATGCCGAATATCGGAGGTCCAAAATGAAGGAGGAGAGCTCTATTGTCATCAGTGATCACGTATGCCATTGCTACTTGGGGGGACGCACTAAAGGTGCAAGAATCACAGCAGAAAGTAGCCCCAATTTACAGACTGAGCGCTTTGCGAGTTGCCAGTGCATATACATATCACACCGTGTCCGAAGATGCAGTGTGTGTCATTGCCGGGATGCTGCCCATCGGAGTACTCGCCGAAGAGCGAATGTGCCTTTATCGACGAAAAGGACAACCAACATTGAGCCCAGAAAATCTGAAAACAGGAGAGAGGCAACGGCCCACGACGCTGGTAGCTACTGTGGGACGCCTTGAAAAAGGGGTGATGGACTCATCGACTCATTCCGCAGATAGATGTTTGGTTGAACCGGAGCCACGGACAAATGAAGATTCCCCGGAGTGCTTGATCTGCACAGGAGTGGACGAAGATGTGGAGCACGTGTTTTTTGTGTGTCTGCGATTCAGCATGGCCCGCAGTACTTGGGAGACTGCGCTAGGAGGACGGATTGTACCGGAGAGTGTGGTAGCCGCCATGCTCTCGTCAGAGGCAGCCTGGGAAGTGACTAGTTCCTTTGCAGCAGAAGTCCTCAAAGAACTTCGCAGCGAAGAACAAGAGCGGAAGAAGAACAATCGGTAGGAAGGAAGCAATGATTTCGATCACCAGAAGGAAGAGCTGCGGCTGGATCCTCTCCCCGTGAAGTAATGCCTAACCGCGGTTCCACGGGGAAATAAGAGGCAGATGATAGGGGTACGTTTTTAGTCCGTATTGGTTGCACATTCGCCGAGCTAAGATAAGCCAGGTCTCACCAACCTTGACTCGTGATCGTCACCATCCAGACCAGACCGAGTCAGACACTACACTTGGGGAACTCCCAATCCCGAGTGTGTGCGTAAATGCATTTTTCCCCCTAAAAAAAAAACACACATACGAATATCCACGGATCCTTTCCGCGAGGAACGCCTTTACTTTCCGAGAGTTTTTGCAGGCTAGAAGGTCCTGCAACGTGGCGCGTCCCCAGGTAGCGGATGGGGGAATGCTCGATATTCTGAACTACCGTTCAGAATATAGGGTATCGACTAAATAAAATACGTCGGCGCGAACCAACACCTTCCGAGAAACCTAACTCTAAAAGAGGTGTACAGGGTGGGCTCCCTAAAACACACCCAGGACAGGCTCCCGATAACAGCTAGTATAAAAATGATGAGTGATGACAAAATTGAAAGTTCCCATGCGGGTACCCTTAACAAGGAGAATCCCACCATCAGTTCTGATGCCGGCTCCATGGATAATGGGAGAAGCCAATCATCACATTCATTAAAGGTGGACTCCTTGGCCTCGGATGCTACAAGAAGAGACGAGTCGCAGACTAAACAGGAGACGGAATGCTGCAATGCAAGGGCACGAATTGAAAAACTCATCTCAGACCTTCATGAGTATGTCCAGGCCAGGATAAATGTCCACAAGGAGATCAAATGCAAGGTGGCAACTATCGGCAGCGTATTCAAACGTCTCAAAAGTTTGGAGGAGGCACGCATCAAAGCACGACCCTTCTTTACCAAACCCGTGCAAACTCCACCAGCACCACCCACGTTGCGTTTACGGACGGACTCCGAAACGACGGCAAAGGACTCAGAGTTGGAGGATCCGAATACCATGCAGTCGGCCAGAGATGTCCGCAAGGCAGTGTAGAAAAAGCGCTCGAAAGGCTCACCTGCGGCAGAAGCTCAAACTTTGAAGAAGCTGAAGCAACAGGATCTGACCAGCAAGGCAGCCCCGCAGACGGTGGCAACTTCCGATCCACCTGCTAAGCCTGAATGGAGGCAGGTGAAGAACAAGAAGGAGAAAAAGAGGCAGGCCGGACAGCTCCATCCACAACTGCCTCCCAAAAAGATGAAGAAAAAACAAGAAACAGGAGAGGGCTACTCGGAAATCAGCGATGCGACCTGATGCGCTGATTGTACGCCCCAAGGACAAGGAGAAGTACTCCGATATACTTCGTCGGGTGAAAAAGGATGTTCCCTCTGAGGACGCTTTCGGTTGTGTCGATAAGATCCGCCGTACAGCAACCGGGGATATGCTGATCATCCTTAGCAGAAAGACGACTGACGGAGCACCTAAGCTGCGTACGGCCATCGTCAATCTCCTTGGAGATGAGGCTGAGGTGCTCATTAAGGGGTCACAAGAAGATCTCGAGATCAAAGATCTTGACGAAACCACATCGAAGGAGACGTCATCGAAGCCCTAAAAGTAGCAGCTGGGAGGAACACGAGATCCAAGCGGATGCGATCAAGTCTCTTCGTAAAGCTTATGGAGGTACCCAGACTGCCTCAATGAGACTCACAGCTACGACAGCGAAGAAGATCCTGCGAGAGCACGGAAAGATTAAAATAGGCTGGGTCAATTGCCGAATGAGAAGAGTGGAGAGGCCATTAAAGTGCTTCAAGTGCTGGCACTATGGCCATCTCGCCACCAAATGCAAGGGTGGGATCGATCGGTCCAAGATCTGCGTCAAATGCGCTCAGCCGGACCACACCGTTGGTGCCTACAAAAAGGAACCCAATTGTGCCCTGTGCACTGAGAAAGGGAACACAAGAACTGCGTTCATATTGCTGATAGTACCAGGTGCCCAGTTCATCAGGAGGCGCTACAGAAGTTAAACAACAGACGGCGATAAAGGTGCTACAGCTTAACCTCAACCATTGTGAGGCCGCACACGACCTGCTCATGCAAACGGTCTGAGAGCTGAAGCCTGACCTGATTATGATCTCGGAGCCATACCGACATCTTGGCACCCAATCCTGGATTACTGACGCCAGCAAGAAGGCTGCAATCTAGGCTTGTAGAAATCAGCCTTTTCAAAATATCACCGGCGAGGGTATACATAATGGGTTTGTGAAGGCTAGGGTTGGCGGAATTTACTTCTACAGCTCTTATGTCCCACCGAGCCTCCCCTTAAACGAATTCACTGATTTCCTGGACGAATTAACCGAGGATGCGAAGCGGCACTTTCCCGTGGCAATAGCTGGGGATTTCAACGCCTGGGCAGTTGACTGGGGAAGTAGAGAGACGAATCCCAGAGGGCAAGCCGTACTGGAAGCCACGGTAGCGTTGGACGTGGTTTTGCTGAATAGCGGCGACGAACCGACTTTCATGAAAGGAGATGCGATATCGATTGTGGACCTTACTGTCGTGAGCAGCACTCTTGCAAAGGAGAACTGCTCATGGAGAGTAACAGACATTGAGAATGCAAGTGACCACTACGCGATTCTGTGGCAGGCAAATATTGGCCAGAGAACCGCCTTAACACCAAAGAAGACCAACGGCATTGGCTAAAGAGTGAGCACTTTTGATCCTAGCTCCTATTCAGCAGCGTTGGACGATCGTCCGATTAGTGGCAGCAATGCCACAGAAAAGGCACAAAATGTCATGAGAAGGCTGACGGAAGCCTGCGATGCAACCATGACCAGAAAATGGGCCACAAATCGGCACCCACCGGTGTATTGGTGGAATGAACCCATCGCCATCCTGCGAAAGGAGTGTAATGCATCTCGGAGATGGTCTTAGTGTGGCCGCAAGAAGCTAAATTCCGAGGAGTTGCAGACAAGATATACGGAAGCACGCCGAAACTTCAGCAAGGCCATCAAGCGCAGTAAAAATCAATCTTGGAGGGAACTCCTTGCTGAGGTGGAAAGCGATACGTGAGGTAGATCATAGAAGGTGGTGATGTCGAGACTGAATAGTCAGTCAATGTCGTCACCAACGTCTCCTGTGCTGATGAAAAAAATCCTCACGGTGTTGTTCCCGCAACAGCCAGAACTTCATCACACAGACGAAAAATGGAAAGACATAATGATTCCACCAATCACCAAGCAAGAACTGATGGAAGGATGCAATAGGGTGGGTAACACCAAGGCCCCTGGTCTGGATGGAATCCCCAACATCGCCTTGAAGACAGCTATCCACGCGATATTGGAGATGTTTTTGTACGTATACAACGAGTGCCTAAGGGAGGGCTGCTTCCCTGCCATGTGGAAGCAGCAGAGACTTATACTACTCCGGAAAGGGAAAAAATCACCGGACGATCCGTCATCTTGCCGTCCGCTCTACATGCTCGATACCGCTGGCAAGATCCTCGAGCGTATTGTCCATCAACGCATAGAAACAGCAGTCGAACCCTTGTTGGCGGACAACCAATATGGGTTCCGGAAAAGCCAGTTCACTCTAGATGCGATCAGCCTGCTCGTCGACATCGCCCAGAACGTGATCTGAGGAAAGAGATGGCTAAATGGCACGAAGAAGTATTGTCTAGTAGCGACAATAGATATCAAGAATGCTTTCAACTCGGCCAGGTGGGACCGTATCGTGGAGGCTCTTGAGAATTTCAATGTACCGGGATACTTGCGGAGAATGGTAGACAGCTACTTCACTGGAAAAGTCCTCAAATACGACACGGAGAGTAGTCCTAAGGAGTAGAGAGTAACCGGAGGAGTACCTCAAGGCTCAGTATTAGGTCCCCTATTGTGGAATATCATGTGTGAGGCTGCTGAAACTGGGATTGTCGCGGGAAACTAAACTCGCGGTATTTGCAGATGACGTGGCTGTAGTAATTGTGAACAAATTCATGAAGCAGATCAATTACACTTTCGACATGACCTTCGAAAAGATCCGCTGTTGGATGGACACAGTGGGCCTGAAACTAGCGGAACACAAGACAAAGGCGGTGCTGATCACCAGCAGAAGGGAAATAGAGACAATATCGCTGCAGGTTGGGTCCTGTGAAATTACCTCCCAGCCGTACATACGATACCTGGGGATGATGATCGCTGCTCGACTCAATTTTAAGCAGCAAACCAAGCACGTGGGTGCCAAAGCGTCTGCAGTCGGATCTACTGTATCGCGCCTCATGCCTAATATCGGTTGTCCTAAGCAAAAAAGACGAGGGCTGCTGTCATCGGTCGTCACGTCAGTGCTCACCTACGGCATTCCATCTGGGCTGATGCACTGCACCTGCAAGAATCATGGCGAAAGGTAGCATCAGTGTATCGACTGAGTGCTCTGCGAGTAGCGAGTGCATACCGTACGGTGTTCGAGGATGCAGTGTGCGTCATTTCCGGCATGTTACCTATTGAGGTATTGGCCGAAGAGCGAAGGTCTCTGTATTGACGTAAGAAGTCGGAAACACAAAGCGCAGCAGAGCTCAGCGCAGACGAGAGGCGTAGGAGCTTACAACGATGGCAGCGAAAGTGGGATACCTCTTCCAAGGACAGATGGACTCATCGCCTGATCCCACAAGGTGGCCGTCTGGGTAAGTCGAAAAAATGGAGACGTCAATTATTACCTGGCAGGAAAGCTTTCAGGACACGAGTGTTTCCAGGCATATCTTCACAAATATAAACATGAAGATTCCCCGGAGTGCCTATTTTGCACAGGAGTGGCCGAAGATGCAGAGCACGTATTCTTTACATGCCCCCGCTTCAATGAGATCCGAAGTACGTGGGAGTCCGACTTAGGAAGAGAGATCAAACCTGAGAGCCTGGTGGACGCAATGGTGTCATCAAAGGCAGTCTGGGACACGACGTGTAACTTTGCGGCCGAGGTCATGAAGGAACTCAGAAACGAGGAACGAAAGCGCAATGCTACAGTATAGGTGAGAAATTTTATTGGAACCGCCAAATCACGCAGAACATCTTAGCGGGATAGGGGACGTACATCAGATGAAAAAACGTGGAGGAGCTAACAGCTGAGATCTCCCTCGCGAAGTAATACTTTACGGTGGTGCCGCGAGGGGATGAAAGGTTAGTGGAAATATGTCTGACTGGAGTTTAGTCCGTATTGACAGTTTTTGTCCGAGTCCAACACTCATTTGACGGAGGGATCCTGCTGTCCTCTCCCTCAAGTGGTCGTGCGTAAATGCATTCTCCCGACAGACGAAAAAAAAAACACATACAAACATGTCTTCAAAATTCGTTGAAAATGATTCTAAACATCAAGAATCGTGGACAAATCATGAAAATTCCACATTCGATTTCCGGGGTCATTACTATAAGTACCCGCTAGATCGGCAAGTTAATTAAATAATTATTAATTACAAAAATAATTTACTGGCAACCAACAAAATAAAAAAATACTTGACTCAATAAATGCACAGAATACTTAGAACTAGAGATAAAGCCCAAAATTGAATGCATTTCTAAAACTTCTATTCCTTGTGATGTTGTTCGATATTTTTCTAGATATGAAGAACATAAGTTTGCATGTTTTGTAATATTGTCTGATACTTCGAAAATACCCGACAATAAAATTGTTGCGTGTTTTGATCGTTCGATTTTCATTTACTTTTATCTTCGTTGCAATTCGGTGGAGTTCACTTTCGAATTCTTGGACATTAGGGTCTTAATCACTGTTCGGGCGCCATTTGTAACGTTGAAATGAAATGACAATTTAAATTGCAATATTTCTATTATTTTCTTTAGTAATCGATCTTCTTCTATATTCTTCTTTTTTTGAATATCCGGGCAATTTTTATTCATACTAATTCAATCCATGGGCGCCATGTGATCTCATCTCACGTTAGCTAATTTAAAATAAAATAAATAAAAATGATTACCTTTGCCGCTTTGTGACTTAATTAAATCTAATATTATTTGTCCAAAATCTGTTCTGTGTGGGCCTTCATGAATTAACCAAATTATTTAATTGTATTGAATTGTGCATTTTCGAATTTAAATTAAATTCATAAAGATAATAATAATTCTAGTGATGCGTTTTAAATGAAGTTCGGGTAAAATTCAAATGAAAAGAATGTTACAATTTTTAATAATAATGTTCGCTTTTATTCCAGTGAATGTTGGTTGCCTGAGTTTAATATAAGATCAGTTTGAATGTGATATATCGCGTCCGATATATCACCACACAGCATTCATCACTTCATATCATATGGCAAATTGCATGATATTTGAGAAGATATTTCCGGGTGAAAGTTATAATATTTTGAAAAAATAATACCTCCGATAATTCCAGAATTTATCAAGTTAAATTAAATCAAAATAAGAATTCGCATTCAGGTTTTATTCCCGAGATCTTTGTCGATTACGACTTCGCAAATATTCGCATAATTGACACGTGGTTTGACCCACCGGAAATGGCGTAATTGGTGAATCCAATTACGAAACTCCAAAACTCTAATTTTTCCTCAATTTCCCATTTAAAAATCCGGGTTTCTCGCTCAACAAATAATTCGCACTATAAATCGTCCATTAATATTGTTCACTAATATTCCCGACACTCTGTCACTGATAATTTTAATACAAGAGTACTTACAGACATATGCGTGGAGTATCGGGTATCACTCTTTTGATATTTTCCTTGCCAAAGGGAAATTCGGGCCTACTCTCCTATTTCCTAGGAGAAATTCTCGGTTTTCTTGTCTAAGGGAAGACTCTGGTCGGCTAATTCTCCTATCTCTTAGGGGAGCTTGACACTAATTTTACTTAACCTAAAGATTTTACGTGTCCCCACGTGATTTACGTATCACCACGATGAAGTCGTGGCGACGACAATTCCCAGAGTGATGCTCCTCGGTCCGGCTTCCCGTGTCTAGGTTCATCCTTCTCAGTTTCCCTAGTCTCCTCAACTTTCTCGACCAATGAGAAAGTTTCCGGCTCACTGACTTCCATATATGGTAATTACCCTCAGCTATTGTCCCGTTGATTGGATAATTAATGCGACTGTCACGCTGCGAATTCAGGGTTGACATTGAATTCCCCCTATATCTCGGTTGTCTCTGGATTGGCTGACTAAGGCATTATTAGCTAGCACAGCCAAATCAGCACAATCAAAAAACGTTGACTGCATTTGTTTGACCCAAGCGCCGTCAATGTCGAGGTCAAGAAATATTAATGGGTCAACTCGTCAGAGGCCACGGTCATCGGCCTCACTAGGTCAACTCGGCAGAAGTCCGGGTTATCGACACATCCTTTGATCTTTCCATCCTGACAGTGGAACTGTTATGAACTCCGGGTGTTATTATTAATAATTTGGTGGGGATTTTTCCATCTGGAAAAATCCAATTCTTATTTCCACTTATTCCTGGACCATCAGTAGATTCAATTCAGTAGCGGAGCTGTACTTTGGCTACGGTTTTTGGCAATGTTGATCCTTACGGGTCAATATAACCTCCAACTGTCATCAGGCTCTCAGGTGTTGTTTATTTTTCATTCCCAACAATATTCATTTGGCGTGACACCGTCTCAATATTTCTACTCCCTTCTTCTCTAGGATAGGCATTCAAGTCCGGGTGGTAACTTCTTCTCGGTACTGAATGATATTTATGATGCTTCATTCAGTATCCTGGCCGATTATTGGTTAATTAATTCTCGGAACTGCTGCATTTGTTTTACGGGTCTTTTCCCATAGACGAGAGGATAATGGGGATTTTCGGGTTATCTTCTGATTAGCTGAAGTCCTTCAGGTCATCTCCAGGAGATGATGATCGGTGGTGTTCTCCGATTTTCCCAGTTATTGTTCACAGTGTTTGTACAATTTGGTGAGATTTTATGTTACGAAGGGAGGAAGGGAAGGTAATCCCGCACGTTTATTGTCCGTCCGGGTGAATAGTATTCTGCTTAGGACCCGGGATTTTAATCGATAATTCTTGTATTTTCAGTTCCCAATTGACTATGCGTAATTTAAGTGAACGAGGATTTCTCCTCGTCACATCCTATAACATAACCGGAAACGCGACGGTAGACACAAAGACCAAAACTGGCAAAAATAATTATTCCTAATATTCCCCAAATTAATTCCTACTAAATGCGTAATTAAACATGATTAATAAACCCGAAGGAATCGGGACAAGGCGCGATGCAGCGCAATATACGCAGCGACAATATACTCGAATTCCTAATACAATAAACTAGGATTCGCTTTAATGAAAACTAGGTACGGATCCCAGATATGTAATAGACACACGAAATGTCGAATACGGCACCCTACACTCAACGGTACGTGACCTTGAGTCCCTACTAGACAGAGCGGCACAAAATTCCTACATTCAACCTTTCAGTGTAAAAGGAGTGGGGGCCCGTCCGAGTATTAGTGCGCCATAAGAGAAGCACACTGGCCACGCACTCCACTAAAGAACGGCGAAAAGTGGGGTACCGTGAGACGAAGCAAAGGGTTAAGACGACATGAATACTCTAATACATTAAAACAATTAATTAACTTGCACTATAGCCGCATAGTACAATCGCTAGACCAGTAGGTACGGCGTCCATTAACACACAATTATCCCATAGAATAATGGCTAGAAAACGAACAACGAACTAACATACAAGGCAAATTATGGTTGCAAACGAAAAGGCGAACCCGAGGTATCAGACGCTAACGCTGCAACCATCATAATTCTCAAAAATAATGCTCAATAATTCCAAGCGATACGCAAATCGTCAAAACCCGTCGAATAAAGAAAAAAACACAATGATTGTAGGCACTATACTGCAAGAAAACAAATTAGTTGCTCGAAACGAAATAATTCGCATCAGCGAAAGCGTCAGAAATAAATGCAACAGTGACGACTCCCAACGAACTGTCTACGAACTAATAACAAACTGAACTGACTCCGAACTAACAACGAATTGAACTGAACTGACTACGAACTAACAATGAACTGAACTGAACTGACTTTAACGCGAAAAACTCCCGAATTGATAGATTTCAAAAGGTGTGAAATAGAAAGAGAACGAAAGCCTAATGGGCAAAATGGAACGCGAACACTATCAACGTCACGTGAGGACACGTAGTGAGAGATAGAAGGCCATGACGTAGCAGCTGTCCAGTACTAGGCGTGAAGAAAAGAACTATAGTGAGCACGCAAACGCAACAATCCTTAAGCGTTTGATTCAAGTCAAACCGAAGATTGAACTCAACAAAATAAACAAGCAAGGGACTGAGCCTATTCAACAGAAGACATGTGACCGTTACTTTATATGTTATTTGTCTTTTTTTTTTCATTTCTACCAATTCCATTGGTAGTATGCCTCCGAATGGATCCGTAGTGATTAAAGTGGTAAAGTATAGATAAACCCAATTTATCGCCCAACAAAAAAGTGGATAATAACTATCAAACAACAACTTCATCAACTAAATGGAATGCCAATCAACCAATAAAGACTTCAAATATAATACTGCCACCAAAAAAAAAATATAGGCTATCCTTATGCAATACATGCTACAGTGATGAACATGAAACCGGTACAATTAATGGTATGAAAGTTCTCATAAATGGTAATAAAACTGGCATCATTCAACGTGGAAATATCTCATTTCATTTACACAATACATGTGGCTCTGATAGTCTCATCCAGATATTAATTTCAGCCTATAAAAGTCATTCACGATTCAAAATTGCAGTCGACTCCTCAGCAATCGATGAATTAAATTTCGTAAAAATGTTGTGTTCAGACAATGTCAATGATAACTTTGATATTTATGAAAGAAGATTGGATATATTTTTAAAATACAGAGGCTTTTTTTGACAAAAAGTGAATCATACGCCAACCATATTATTCTTAACTCTGCCGTCAATGTAACAATTTTGTGTGAAAAGATTTTCAAGAGAATATATAGCTATTCTACACATTTAAATTGCCCTTCATGTGGTCCTCTGATTAAAAATGAAGTTTTGATCAAGCCAAACATAGAAGCATCATGTAAATTTTCTTATCACGATTTTTTGAGCGTTTTAAATATCACTATTCAGGAAATCTCAAGTCAAACACTCCAATGTTTAGGGAATCATGATTATCACCATGAATCAGTCGTTTTCCATGAACATCTCTTCGTAGAATGTCCTTCAGACCATAAGCTGCAAGTATCTTTGAATGCTTTCCTCAAAGTTTTGAATATACACGAGGCAACATATTGTCTAGCAGGCATCATCAATTTCATAAACCCGGAGATTATTACCTCTCACGCGATAGGCCATTACAACGCATGTGTTCTCAAATAGGGCTAATGGAGTAAAATAGTCGATTTTAGACCTCAAGAAATTTATAACGAACATGTCGAGATGTGTGGAGAGAGAGAGAGAGAGAGAGAGAGAGAGAGAGAGAGAGGGAGAGAG
>NW_021680565.1:122201-148689 GCF_001412515.2 Diachasma alloeum
GAGAGAGAGAGAGAGAGAGAGAGAGAGAGAGAGAGAGAGAGTTTCCCTTTTCCACCCCGGGGTGGTCAGAAGTCCAATCTTCGTGACGACAATGAGGTTTGGGGATTTTCACGCCGTGGTGTGGCTAAATTTGTATTTTGTTTCCGTAATATCATTTTTTTGATCGCAAGACCGGAATAATTACGCCTTCTTGAAGGCCCATGGAATTATCGCGAAGAACGGCCAAGTTATGAGTCATCCGATAATTCTTATGGGAGCCACCCTATTGTTAATCCTACGGCAGATCGATTAGGTTCAGCTGAAATGCCGGCGCTCCAAATTATAATGCATTTTACGGCGGTTAGATGGTTACGTTTTAGATTTTCGGTGGAAGGTCACGGGGAACAAGTGCAACCCTTTTATCCCGTGAATTGCCAGGTTGCTTAGATTTTTGAAAAGTTAAGAGAATTAGTTAGTAGTATCGGTCTTTTAACCCCGTGAATCAAGGAGAACCGACCCGTAGGAGACGCCTAAAACCCTTAGTAATTTTCCGAACATCCACCAGTTCGGCCCGGAATATCCACCATTTTAGTTATAGAATTATATAGAGAAAAATTCTAGTTGAGTATTTTTCGCGTTTGAGTTCCCCCAAAAGCATTCGGTAGCGCTATCGAAGCCGACGCTTGATGTGCCAAAATCTCCGCCAATAAGAGCCCGCGTCTGTTGGCCGGAAGTCGCGCTGCGGTTAGTGCCCGTGACACTGACCCAGGGCCGTTAGTTCCGCGTTGACCGTCCCAAACCATTAGTCGCGTGTGAATTTTTGTGTGCCCACATTACGCAACTGCGCACTTGGATTATTGCAAAGTTATCCGGTAGCTGTAAGGATCCAGGATGGTCCGAAAAGGGAAGAGGACCCTCAAAAACCGAAACGCCGTGAGTTTTCTGGTATTTTTCCACTAATTTCCAGCCATTTTTGAATGGCGTCGTCTTCCCCTTCATGGCAGTATCCCTCGGGTGGCCCTCAACCACGTGTAGTGGTTGATCACCCACCTTTAATCATATTTGTTGGTCCGAATTTGGCATTATCCCTTATCCCGGATATTTATCCACGGGTCCCTCCGATTTTGGATCGGATATTCCACCCAAATCGGGTCGGTTCCGAGTTCTCACCCTTTCCGGTTTATCCCAATCATTTTTTGAGATTATTTTTGGGTTCAGCGAGTGTGTTTGTTCGGTAGTGAAATTCTTGCGTCTTTTCCCAGTTGAAATCGAGCGATTTCAACGCTCCTATGGCGAGGAGTATTCCTATTTTCCCTACGTATAAATTGCGTAGAGTTTTTCCCTTCGCGGTAACCCCCTTACGCCTACAAGTGGTGACTATCGCTTTCCGTAAGCGTTCCCCCGTTTAAATTTCCCTCCGGATGTAAACTAATCCGGAGTGGCTGCCAATGAT
Organism: Diachasma alloeum; assembly: GCF_001412515.2. Lineage (NCBI taxonomy): Eukaryota > Metazoa > Arthropoda > Insecta > Hymenoptera > Braconidae > Diachasma > Diachasma alloeum. The sequence goes on from NW_021680565.1 coordinate 123,634, forward strand.
CCCAAAATTATAATTTTGGTTTCATGGGCTTCGCTAGACTTTTCCGAGCAAGTTGGCTATGGTTTTTTGAAAATTTACTCTACCGAATTTCCGCTACGGCGAGTTTAGTTTTAAGGAGTTTTAGATTCCCGCAATACGCTCCACGTATATCGCTAGATCTTTCTCTCTCTCACTCTAACGGGGATTCGCGTACCGTTCCCCTCAATTCTCGACATTCTCGAGTATTTCGGGATTAATCGATAATTTTTCGTATACATTGTGGTATGAGGAATTTGATGACCTCACTGGTGTTTGAGTTAATCGACCAAATATTATATTTGTATTATATAAGAGAATTCAAATGATTATTTCCGATTTAAGTTTTTTTTTTCATTATTGCTATTTAATTAGTTATTGTTATACCTTTTTTTTGGTGAGATCAATGCGAAGATAAAATCATGTAAATTAATAATTTTTTAACTATCAATAGTGAAACACGTAAGGACGATTTCGATTTCTTTTCCTTTTTTGTAGTTTTGGCCACCCAATACCCGTCTCCACCTGAAATCCACCCCTCTCTCCACAACCTAGCACACTGAGCGAACCAAGGACCGTTACCTTTCCCCAGAAATCTAGTTTTCACCTTTTTTGCTTCCGAATGGAAGCATTGTAATCACTTTTTTTTCGATTCTCCAATTTTGCATGAATATGACTCAGGGTGGTCTGAAACGCCGACATTTGATATTTTTAGCCGATGTCCGTATGTATGTGTGTGCGTGTGTATGTATGTGTGTGTGTTCGTCCAGAAACATGATAATAACTCCAAGACTATTCCCGCGAAAGGGCTGAAATTCTGGCTCATGATAGGTTTTGATGACATACAAATTTGTGCAAAATTTCAGCTTGATCGGTTGGATGGTTCCTGAGATATGGCGTTTTCTCAAAAATCGTTTTTTGTGAATATCTGCTAAACGACTCGATCGATTTCAATAATTTTTTCCCAGAATATGTATAACCATGATATCTATCTGATTACATCAAAACTTGATCGACCCAACACCGGAAACAGAGTTTTTTTTCATTTTTTCATTTTTTTCATGAAATCGCTCGTTACCACGATAACTCAAAAAATAATTGCGATAGAAACTTGAAATTTTGTACGATTATATGGCTAATGGTAACAATGATTGGTATTGTTGATGGGCGAAATCGGACCAGTAGTTCCTGAGATATTCCACTTTATAGTTAAAGCTCTACCCTCTAATATCTCGAGAACTACTATACCGAATGAAGTTTTTTTTTTTTGAAAATACTCGTCATGATAAGGGCTATCGAGCCGAATGAAAATATGTATATCGTTCCATTCAAAGTTTTCGAGATATTGTTACTTTTCCATTTTTTTTTTCAAAATACTCGTCTCGATGTCTTCTATCCAGGTCAATCAAAATATATGTACCCGTTTATACAAAGTTTTGAAGATAAGTTGAAAAAGGGAATTGCTGTGGATCCATTCGGAAGCTTACTACCAATGGAATTGGCAGAAATGAAAAATTAAAATACAAATAACATAAAGTAACAGTCACATGTCTTCTGCAATATAGGAGCGGTCAACAGCTTGTTTGAGTAGATTTTTGAGGTTTTGGAATCAATTAGAATTGGTTTTGTAGATTCATCGGGTTTGGTAATTCCGACTAAAAATTACCTGGCGCCCATAGATTTTTGCATTTTTGAGTTTAACTAGATAAAGGGGCAGAAGGGCGAAGGTAATAGGCTTTTTTAACCCCCATACGAAAATGTCACATTACAAATTATACCGATGAACCCTACAGAAAACATATGTTCCCATTTGTGTATTTACATTAAATCAGACAACACGTAAATCGATAGAGATTTTTACTAAATCAATTTTGGTTGAAAGTAAGACTGTTATAAATCCTTGTATGACGAATAAATATGAACAAATGAATTCTTTTATCATTTTGAAATAAACAAATGCAGCTACATGAAGCTATAAATCTCAGAAAAATATTAGATCTTCATATGACATGACATTTCAAGTAATTATGATGAAAAATTCGATGACCAAAGAAAGACACGGTAATTAACGTAATATACGATTTTTCATGAAACGTTCCATCTCAAGCACTACTAAGCCAATCAAGCTCAAAATTTACCTGAGTTGTGTAACTAGATAGTATCGATCACAAACCGAAATTTTGAATCGACAAATAAACTTTCAATCGTATTACAGCATACATGAGCAAACTGGCCACGTAAAAATAGAAAAATGGTAATATCTCAAAAACTTTCGATGAAACGGTACTCATATTTTGATGAGGTCAGATAGCCACCATTATAACGAGTATTTTGAAGAAAAAAATTGAATTTGGCTGAGTGGTTTTTGAGATATTGAGGAACAAAGTTTCACATTCAAAGTTAAAAATCTCTGGAACTACTTGTCCGATTTCACTCATCCAAAATCACAAACTTTGATTTCATAAGACCTACAATCGTACAAAAGTTGAAGTTTCTATCTCAATTATTTTTCAAGTTATCGTCGAAACAAGCAATTTTGTCAAAAAAATGAAAAAATCACAATAAAAACCATTTTTCCATAGGGGCGATATTCAATTCTCATGTAATAAGATAGGTATTATCGCAACAAATATTTTGAAAGAAAAAAAATTAAATTGGCCCAGCCGTTCCGGAGAAATTTGCAAAAAACAATTTTTGAGAAATCGCTAGGTCTCAAAAGCTACTGAACCGATCGAACTGAAATTTGGCACAGATTTGTGTCTCATTGGTACCAACTATGAGCCAAAATTTCAACTTTTTAGTACCTATTGTTCTGGGGTTATTGACACAGTTCTGGACAAACGCACACACATACACACATACATACAGACAGTGGCTAAAAATTGCATTTCTCGGTGTTTCATACCACCCTGAATCATCTCCACACAAAATAAGAAAATCTTGAAAAATTGTAATTACAAGGCTTCCATTTGGAAGCAAAAATGGAATGACAAGGTGGTTATTCTGCCAGATAAATTCTATTAATTATGATTTTGCTCTCTGAAGCCATATTCTCAAAGATCCTTGGGATAGAGATGTATAAACAATCACTAGACGAAAGCACAGAAAAATTAATCGTCAAAACAAAAGACCAGATGTACCTCCAAACAATACCAATTATTTTACAAAATTTCAGATTTTTAACTTCAACTTTACTCCTATTTTTTTAACGATAAAAAAACTTTACTGTTATTTTATCATATCTTGATATTTCATGACCTTCTACATTATTTCCAAGCAAAATTATAAGATCGGAAAAATAGACGATTACAAAACTCCCATTCGGAAACAAAAATATTCTCCATAAACGTAAATGGCCTTGGCAATTCACACGAGTATAACGGTCATTATTGGTCCACCGAAATCCCAAAACGAATCTAGGGGAGGTGGTGGTATTACCGTACACCTAAAAAATAGTGCATATTCTCAAAATTATAATCAGGTTACAGGCAAATAAACATGACAAAAGTGTTTTGTGATTATTCATCTTCAAGATTATACGCTTTTTTGAGTCGTTAACTCGAAAAAAATATGAAAATCATTAATTATTGTTGCAACGGTCCATAAGCGGTATTACCCACCCCTGCGGGTATTCCCGAGTAGAAATTTAGTCAGGCAGACCTGTTGGCAGAGAAGGCCCTGCTTCGGTATCGATGCGGTATACCTGATTACGGCATGCCAGATCAGGGCCTGAAGGGGACCATTGCATGTTCCCCTTACCAATAAATTCTAAACTTTAAGCAGGCATGCCTGATCATGCTTCAGTCAGAGCCTTTTAAGCATACCGTGCTAGAGAAAAATTAAAGTTACATCAGGCATGTCTGATAAAGGAAATTCCGGGGTCTTTTTCAGCCTGTTTTGATTGAACACGAGTGCTTGTTGAGTATACCGGATACGGCTAACACGATCCAGCCATGATCAGGACCAGGTAAGGTATGCCGGGAATCCTTAACTTCGAAAATACTATAAGTTCAATTCGGCGAACCTGATCCGGCAATGATCAGGTCCGGATAAGGCATGTCGTATGGGACTTAGAGAAATTTTCACCAAACAAAGAGTCGGGGTGGAAATGGTAAAAGGGGGTGGGTCGGAGGGGAGAGGGGATAATGATCAGGAAAATTATACTAATTGATATTATTCTAGATTTAGTTCAATACTACAATTTTATTGGGAGTATTATTGATATACTCAAAACAAACGATCATTTTTAAGAATGGTACGGTGGTCGAGTGGATAGGGTACAGAACTACTATGCTTTGCGTTACATTTCCTATCAGGCCCTGATGTGGTAACCGTAACAGGGCCGAATCTTTTCTACGGCACAGCAGACCAGGGCCTGGCCAGCCAAGTGCTAAAATTTCTACTCGGGTTACCGCTTGCCGAGTTTTCAACACCGCGCAGGGTGCTGTACCATTGGCAATACACAATCCAAACAACGCAACGGCTTCCAGCGCTAAGTCATTATCTTTCCACTTTCCTCTTTTCTTTAAGGATGTATTACTGTCTTTCCAGCACCCTTCATGTTTTTTGTAGATTTCTTCCAAAGTGTTGATCAGATTGATGCAAAAAATATTTCGTTTTTGAGTTTTATCCTCATTAAATGACTCATCAAATTTCATAGTCGTGCGACTATTTCTCTACATTTTTCCTAAAGTTTTGTGAATTTCCAAAAAAGTTTAGAATAAACGTAGAAAAACTGTTGCACGGCGATGAGACTTCTTGAATCATTGAATAATGATAAAACTCACAAACGGTATATTTTTTGGCGTCAATCTGATCAAAAGTTTGCCAGAAATCTGCAAAAAACATGAAAAATGGTGGGGAGACAGCAATACATCCTTAACTCTTCAGGGTTTCTCTTCCGTGACATTTCTATAAAAAAGACGAAAAAACTCACCATCGATTCATGAAATAATCGAGGAATCAACAGATGAGCATAACCTATCTGTCGGTTTCCTCTTTAATGAGAGCTGAACAGCTTCAATGAATGAATCAAACTTTAATTCCACTTCAAAGGATATCTTATTTTTACCTTGTTAATTTATTATGCCGAATACAAATGAGAAAAACCGACTTGGTCGTTCAGTACCTTTGCCAGCCGACAGTCCAACCTGTAACTCACTGCGCGGTATTGCCCTCGCTCGGCGCGCGATATTTCCCGCAAACGAAACGCTGTAATAAATAATCGATAATAATTATTTGCATTATTGTCAGACTATAAAAAAAATCCATTGACGTAAAAAACTACACTGAAAATGTCTCTAGTAATTTCATGTAATTTTTTCCATTCCACAAAACAAGAAAGCTTAACTTCTAAAGGCTAAATTTTACATCGTTTTGATCCAAAACTTTTTCACTTACTTTTTTGGAACTTACTGCAATTAAAAACGCAAAATTTTCACTAAACTAAGTTCGTAACAGATAATCATTTAATATTTAATTAACTCAAAATTGATTTGAAAGATAGGAGTGGAAAAATCGATATATGCGGTATTACCCGCCGCGCGGTACTGGCACCGTCTCCCCTATCTCTTCCGAATGAATCCACCTATTGAGCGGCGGTATTTCAACTACACGTACACATTTTTTCAAAGAATAAAACAAAAACAAAAATCCTCAAACAATAATCGCGCAGCTCGTTAATATTTCAGTCTACGTCGCGAAAATTGAATCGGTCACGTATAGTTAAATCTATGACATTACTAACGGACGAGGGGCACAACGAATAAAAAACGAACAAAAATTTATTATAGCGGACCCACAATAGCTAAAAATTATAAAGTACATAAAATTAACAGAAATCATGCATGCAATCTGATTAACTCTCAATCTACAGATGCTAAAATAATCCCTTGTTAATTATCTCATAGTGATTTAATTAAAAAATAAGGCTCTGGATCTTTGTCTAACTCACGGTTATGTGAAATTCTCGGGTATCTCTGGATAGCACAACGAATTTTCCAGAATTCCTTACAAGTTGCAACCAATCGGAGCCATACATTCCGATCCCTCACATTTTGGATACGTGACTATGATCGGTCGAAATTTAAGATTTTTAGAGTACTCTAAATGTGAAGATTTCACTCCAGGATTCATACCTACTGGTAACTCCCCCCCCCCTCCCCCGAAGCCAGCTGGTTCGGAGCTTCCCTCTACCTTATCATCAGAGGGGGAGGTGAACGGTACGGACAATGTCCCATCCGCGGAGGGTGGAACAAATAACAAGAATGCAACGCTGACGAATAAAAACCTGAAGAAAACCAATGATATCCCAATAGTATGAGTCTTCTTGACGATGTATAGAAGCCCCCTGCGCTGGTCACAAAAACGAACCGAAGTGGTCGTATCTTAATCTCTTTACTGACTGAAAATTCATCTTGCAACTCCGTGACCTAAACAAAGTAGTCCGTGAAGTGTAAGGGATGCAGTAGCCCCTAGAGCTCTATGGCTCATACATCAGGAAACTAAGAACTTTTTAAGAATGGAAAACACTTGCTTAAAAAACTAAGAATTAATTAAAAGAATGTAAATGGAATGATATCCAGAACCTGTTAGAGAACTAAAGCGTCGAGTACCCACTCAATGTAGTTCAGTTGCAGGATTATCTCCTGGAAGTAAAGAAAGCAAATGAAATCGTTAGTACTGCACTAAATTACACTGCCCGTATGGAACATTTGGAACACCAGCTGGATTACACTCAGATTAAAATCCCTAAAGCAGAGAAAACGCATACAAGAGTGAGAGAGATTCTAAAGAAATGCATGAGCGATCAACTTAAAAAAAGGAAGTGTGGGAAAGAAGTTACCTCTAAAGAAGCGTGGATGAGAAAAGAGAAAAACGAGGGGGAAATTGCTCTTGTATTGTATGTACAGTTATTTTTGCTAATAAATTAGCAATATGCTTCTGAATAGGGATTTTGCACATCATTTCCTTTTATCATCTAGAATTGATTGTCTATTACATTTTATTAAATCGAATAAGATTTCCTTTTACTTAATTTCGTTAGATTTTCAACTTATTTGAATGTTATCAGCATCATTATTCTTATTATCCCTTTTCTTCTATACAACCAATTGTCTTTATTACAGTTCCATCTCTCCCCTTGGCCCTTCGATAAAATGTTAATAGAAAAATTTTATTTACACATAGTTGAATGAATTTGAACCATCTCATTTGAAGAAATCATCAGAAAGCTTACGTTCCGGGACATTCATGAAAAAATCAAAATTTTCAACAATCATCATAATAATCAAATCAATCAATATAGCTACCGTAATCATCTTTTAACTCCGACTTAATGGCATTGAAATAACCATTTCAAGGTATGATTGAATTAATTTGAAGCATGATATTAAAAGATATCCCCGGAATCCTGATTTTCAATAAATACAAATTTTTTGAAAATTGTCGAATAAATAAAAATAACGGTTATTGCTATCGCCTTCATCGTCGAACTCGGCCAAAGGAACCTTCAAACAAATTTTTTAAACCATCATTCAGTCAATTCAGGACATTATTTTTAGTGGGACAATCCATTTTCGAAAAAAATGAAAAATTTGAAAAACTAATCGATGAATTGGACTTTAATTTAAGACGATCGGTAGAGTTCAACAATATCTACATTTGAAAAAAAAGATTCAAGTCCATCCATTGATTAGCGAACAATTGAAGAAAAACTTTTACTACACACATAGCGGAGACCGGGGCAAAGCGGGGTAGCTAAGACAAAGAGGCGAGTGTCAGAGCTTCTATCATACTTATATTGCCTTTTAGTAATCATTATTCACATTTTAAAATTATCAACTCGCGTCTCCAACGTATTACAGTTGGGGGCACAGTGGGGTAATGTCCAAAAACTTTAAAGTAATTATAAATGTTGTTTCTTGACCATTCACCTTCGAATTTCCAAAAAATGACAGAAAAACTCTTAAATTGGTAGGGAGTGTCCCAATGAATCGTTTTTCCAATTTGGGGCACGATAGGGTACGCATAAGAGAATTCTTTTTCTTCAATTTCATATTCATCAACAGAAGAGTACACTGTAACGATTTTCTATACATTGTTAAAAAATTTCGTTATTCATCAAATTAATTTTGTTTTTCAAATATTGCGATAATAAGCAGCTCCACTTGTCACTGCGATAATTGGAGGAACAAATGACATTATTCATTTTTTCCTAACAAGCCGTTTTTCCTCAATTTCATTTTTTTTTTAGAAATTGAAATTTCCCAATTTATTCATTAGATTTGTCTTGTTCATCTCAATTTTACGAAGTGAAATCCTAATACTTCTAATTGATTGTTTTTATTCTCTTGGTGCAGTAGCAATGTGACCTTTGTATCAGTAAACAGAGAGTATATACAGCAAGTAGGATTCCGTTCTTCTCATTTTTTATTTTTTTCGTCGTTATCCCTAGCGGAACCAGTGGATAGTTCGACTCTCTATTTGTTCTTGGAGTGGAGAGAAAGTTGAGAGTTCGTGCAAAGTTGGACTGACAGGGCCAATTCTCCACTCATTAGTACTTTTAGAGAGTAGATAGCTGAGGGGAGGACTATTCTGGGCTTCGTGGATTTAGACCCTTGAGTAATCTGACCCTCTAATCTTTAGAACCTTAGACCTCATGCCTCTTTGAACGCCCAGACCCGAAATTTTTTGTGAACGCTAAATATTACGGCCCTAAAACCTTCCAACCCCTATAGATTATGATTCATATATTGTGACCCTTATATTTTATATTTAAGGGTCAGAAATTTTTAGAGTCAAAATCCGAAATCTTAGGGTCAGAAGCATTAAGGATCACAACATATTAAGTCCGCAATCCCAACTATCCACTCTCCACAAATTGTAGAGAGTGGAGAGTAGCCCCCACCAAGCATCCGATCACAACTCTCTACTCTCTAGAAAAAGTAGATAGTAGAGAGTTGGCCTCATTTTAAAGATAAAAAATAATATGGTTCAAATATTTGACAGTCAGACTTTTTTAAGGGTCAGAAATTTTTAGGGTCAAAATCTAAGGGTCAGAATCAATAAGGGTATGAAAATATAAGGGTCACAATATATGAATCATAATCTGTAGGGGTTGGAAGGTTTTAGGGCCATAACATTCAGCGTTCACAAAAAATTTCGGGTCTGGGCGTTCAAAGAGGCATGAGGTCTAAGGTTCTAAAGATTAGAGGGTCAGATTACTCAAGGGTCTAAATCCACGAAGCCCAGAATAGTCCTCCCCTCAGCTATCTACTCTCTAAAAGTACTCATGAGTAGAGAATTGGCCCTGTCAGTCCAACTCTCCACGAACTCTCAACTTTCTCTCCACTCCAGGAACAAATAGAGAGTCAACTCACTCTCTACTAGCAGTCTACAGGTTCCGTCAGGGTACCGACCGTAGCAAATTTTCTAGCAATTTAGCATTGTTTAGCATTTTTTCTGACTAGCTAGGTCTAGATCATTATGAGAACTCAGTTTCAATCAAAATAACCGATGGCGGCTCATCCTAGTGTTTGAACGAATTGAAAAAATTTCCAGAGTTCTTCCATTTTTAAAAAAATTTTCTGTAGTATTCTCGGAGTTTTTCAAAGTTTTTTTTGTAGTGAAGCTACTTTTATATTTATTTCACACCATTTCAATGTATTGTTTTCGAGCTCGGCTTAGCAACCGAATTTCGTACCGTGCCACGTGTCGCCGATATATCGCTGTCCATGTCACAAGACATCCTGCGACGATTCGTAATAATTCGGACATCCTCGATCGGATGATCTAATACCGCTTTCGCGGGAACTCACTCTCGCTCCAGCTCTCACAATGGTGTAAAGCAAAGTTACTTTCGCTGTGAATAAATTCAATCCGACATATACGTTAATTCTGAGTGTTTTGAATTACAAAACCCTTCTATCCTTCACCGAATCCCATATTTTTTGACTTTTTATTGATCCCTGATTGATCCTCGTCAACCTCTTGAATTTTTCAATTTTGGCCTTTTTTTATGTGCCCCACTATGCTCCGGCCACCCCGATTTGCCCCGGTCTCCCCTACGTTCACGCACGATCTAAAAATTGCATTTCAGACTTTTTGGATCATAATGGGTGGATGTAACACAAAAAATCCAAAACTTAAATTTTAACGATTATAATGCTTCGGAAACAAAAATAATACAATGGCATAAATCCACCGAAAAAGACCGCATCACCACAAATTTGCGAATAACATTCTGGAGCAGTCATCGGAAAATATTTACTTTCCACCCACGTATCAGAGATCGAAGTACGAACTTTCCGTGCGGGAGTATGAAACAAAAACACAAAAACAAATGTTTTTGTAAAAAAAACTGGGCTAAGAAAAAGTTTTGTTTGATTCCTACTGGGAAATCGAAGTTTTTGAAAAATACATAGAAATAAAAAAGGAAGCCAAGTCAGGGATTTTGAATTTTGAATAAATGATGATAGTGCACAATCAGGTTTCTATAAGAAAAATAGTTCTCATAGGAATAAGTATTCTAAAAAAATTATGCATGAAATGAAAAATCAGTAGGAGCAGGACCAACGTCCTTGGCGCGGATCAAAGGATGGAGGTATAGATTGATACAGACAGTGAATTGAAAAACTCCGCGCCAAGAACGTTGGTTCTGCTCCTACTGATTTTTTATTTCATGCAGAATTTTTTTAGAATACTTATTCCATTGAGAACTATTTTTCTTATAGAAACCTGAATGTGCACTATCACCATTTATTGAAAATTCCTAACTTGGCTTCCTTTTTTATTTCTATGTATTTTTCAAAAACTTCGATTTCCTAGTAGGAATCAAACAAAACTTTTTCTTGGCCCAGTGTTTTTACAAAAACATTTGTTGTTGTGTTTTTAGGCAGATTTCATTATTTTCTTCAAAATAAGCAAGGACTGTTTTTACATCCGGTGAAATTTGTTCCTTTCAATTCAATTTAACTGATTTATTTTTCATAAGATAGGAATAGTCGAACAAAATGTTCACAAAGAATTCTTTTTGAAAACATCTGTTTTTGTTTTTTTTTTGTTTTTAAAAATATTAGGGAAACATTGGGTGGAATGGACTCTTCCGACTTCTTATTTCAATATTTATAACCAAGGAACAAATTTATCGATTGAGCTCAGGCTAAGCTTATTACAAAGGGGCTGACTGTACTTTAATTTTTAAAAAATCTATTTCATCAGCACTTCAATACGACATCAACATTTTGGAAAGGGTTCAAAGTGTCCATTTAGTCCCACCGTCTCCTACTAATTTTTCCTAAATAATCACAAAATTATTCGCATTTCACTGTCACTTAATTTAGTGAATTTTTTTCCACCGAATGAAAACATTTTCTGTCAAACTCGGAGAAAAATAAATATTTTCTTTTCGAATTTAACTATTCACGGACATTTAATACTTGATCACACAATATTTTCGACACATCTCCCTTTTGTCACATTCCAAACATAAACCGATAACCTCACAAACAGTGCATAAACTACCTTTATGTCCGAGGTCCGCATATGAATATAGATATGGCGGGATGAAATTCGAATTTTCGACAACAGAAAACAAAACAGAACACCGAGTCGATTTTTCGTTTCATTCTAATAGGTGATTTAACGTGAAGAAGAACATTTTCTGTGGTTCTCCATATCAACATCACAACCCACATTCAAATGCACTGGTGGCAACACTTCAACGTTGGATATGAAGCTCAGTTGGACCGCCGCTACCAACGTTACAACTTAATTCTCACTTTATAATGTGAATCGCGAGAATGTGAATATCAACTCGTTGCTATGCGCCTATCTTTTTTACTGTTAATCCAAAAAATACCATAGTTACACCGTTGAAAAGCTCATAGGCAATTTATATAATGTAACTAACGACACTTTCCCGATTTGTCGTCCCGTTTTCATTATACCGAATGTAAATCATTTAGAGGTAGTGGAGGGGGAAGTTCTGTCATGTATAGATACGCGCTGCTCTCCCGAGTCAAAATTTTAGCAGGTTCTTCAACGTGTTTCTAACGTCATTTGGTAGACTTAGAACGTTGAAATAACGTTGAACGGTTTCAGATCCAGATGACCCACAATCCAATTTCAGCGTACATATTGTCTCTTATTGCCACTTTTTCCAGATTTTACGTCGAGAGTACGTCGCAGTTGAAGTTAGTTGGGGGAAGGGAGGGGGGATGGACTGCGGATAATTTTTTCTTGAAAATTATAATTTTCAAAGTGTATTCATAAATAGAGGCAGGAGGGGGGAGGAGAGGGGCAACTGACCCACGAAGAAAAGATTATTTTCTAATTTTTGTTCGTGCTGTTGATTTTTTTTTTGTAATTTTCGCGAATTCTCATTTAGATAGCGACTTCTAGGTAATTGCATTCGTTTCATTGGATCATTTTGTATTTGGAAACAGATCATATTGCTGGAAGGAAAATCTTTTCTTCGTGGGTCGGTTGCCCACCTCCTTCCCCCTCCTTCCCCCTCCTTGCCCCATTCATGTATACACTTTAGAAATTATAGCTTGTGGAAAAAGGATGAAAAAAACAAGTATGCGTTGTGCATTTTGCCCCCTCCCCTCCCCCTGGTCCGTTTTGCCCCCTTGGTGCATGTTGTCTCTCCCCCTCCTGCTCCGCTTTGCCCCCTCCCCAGCCCCTCTAACCGCAGTACAATTTGAATAAGACGTTAGAAAGCGTCTAACATACGTTGAAATTCAGAAGGCGTCATAAACGTCGAAAGCACGTTGAATACATGATTGGGGGATTGAAGAATTTTCAACGCCCATGTATCGTTAGGATTGAAGTGGATTGGAAAGACGGGGAAGATTTGACGGAAAAATTGAAGATCAAAGCAATGTAGGTTCAGAACGTTGAAACTACGTCCTCAGACCCGGTAAAATTTTGACTCGGGCTCGGCCTGATATTTTGCTCCGTTTGACCTGATGTTTTGCTCAATCGGTCAAAACTTTTTTTGGCCGATACGCTACCGCGTATCTCGATCTTGTATGTCACATGTGACTTTATAATCCAAGCCGAAGGCGGGATTATAATCAAATGAGTCCAATAATACTTTTTCCGTACTGACCTTCACTTTTCCCAGTCCGTTGATTGGTATTAATCCTTCCCCGAACTGGCAAAAGTGAAAGTCACTAAGGAAAAATATCATTCGCGCCTACTGTCACAGGGGTTTTCGACGAGTGTGATTGGCACGCCTCGCCTTCGGCTCGATGTGCCAACCGCACACTCGTCGAAAACCTGAGTGGTACGAATTGATGGGTTGCTAAAGACATATAATGTACCAAAATCAAAATGCAAATATATTGCTTGCGCAGTGTGACATGGAGAGATAAATATCTTAGTTCTTGTTATCATCGTCATATTAAATGCCTTGAAATATTACCATACCTTCATTTTTCATTGATCCCCAGTACAAATAACTAGTAACTGGTTGCATTAGCTCCATTAATTAGTCTCTTGCTCAATTTCAGTTTCACCAGTTCCATTAAAGAGTGGATTATGGTATGATTATTTTAAAAATAAATGTCGATCAACTCTAACTTGTCAGTAATAATAATCATTATTTTTTACTTCTGATTCAGGTCAATAAAAGCGCAAAACCGTTCGCTATACAAATCTTTGTCACTTATCATATATATTACAGCAGTATCTGCCACAAAAGCAGCTACTCGAGACAAGGCGGGAAAACGGTTCGCGAAACTAGACCTATTCCTCTCGAAATTGGACCTACTCTTATTTCGAGGAGAGCCGAGACGAGACGAGACGAGAGTCGGATGACGCACTGAGAGAAAAATATAATTCTTCGGACTATATTCCATTACCATCGAATTATAGTCAAAAAGTCCTCAACAATTTTTCATGGGTTACGGTAACTATGGTCGGAGAAGTAATTACTACAATGGAATGTAGTCATTGCAACTATTTTATAGTTCTGCTCACGATAGATTTGTCGTGGTTACTTTTGAACATTGGTTAGTTTAACTGCATTTTGATTTGCAAAAATTACGCTTGTGAAGTTACTACAATGTTATGTGCCGCATACAAAAAAAAATCGTATCGTTCACCAAAATGCCTCAACTAGTTTCTTATTGTAAATCGAACTTCAGATTTTTCTCTCAGTGCGAGTGGCGAGAGAACTACCATCTCTCTCGCTTTTTGAATGTATGCCTTCGTAATTTTACAAGGAAAAAAATAATAATATTCCGGAATCAGGAATATGTGTATCCCAGAATCGATGATATAATAGCCCGGATTCCGGGATTTTTTTACCGGAATGTGGGATATCATATTCCGGAATCCATATTGCAGTATTGTATTCCACGCATAAAACATTCGACAAAGGGGCTAGGATTGATTGGGAAGAGAGAATCAAATCGGAGGTATGAGTGAGTGAATCACAAGGAAAAAAAGAGAGAAAAGGAATGGAGTCATCATAAGGGTCGAACAGAGGTGACGAGTCAAGTAATCTCGAGGGTCAAATCTAATGCACGAGCGGAGTAATCAGGAGGGTGAAAAGGGGGAGTAAGTAAAATAATCACATAAGTTAGACGAAGAAGGAAGCGGAATCCCGAGTCAAAATTTTACCGGGTCTCCCGACGTAGTTTCAACGTTTTGAACCTACATTGCTTTGATGTTCAAATTCTCCGCCGAATTTTTACCGTACTTTCAACTTATCTCAACGTAAAGGCCTATGGACGTTGAAAAACACTCAATATCCACCGTATATTAAACGTACTCAACGTTAATGACGTTTGTTTTCTGTTAACGTACGTTATAAGTTTCGACGTTCACATTTGATTGTAGCAAGGTCATTACTGACGATAATTGAAAAATTCATTACCGTGTTAAAGACTCACGTAACTAAATGATTAGTGTTAGTACATTAATAACATTAGTTCGAAGTTTAAACAATTGTGCGTCTGAAGGGTGAGTTGGGTCCAAGGGCTCAGAAGGGTTAGTTGAGTATAAGGATCAATTGAGTATAAGGGTCAGATGAGTATAAGGGTGAGTTGAGTCCAAGGGCTCAGAAGGGTT
This sequence comes from Diachasma alloeum, assembly GCF_001412515.2. Classification (NCBI taxonomy): domain Eukaryota; kingdom Metazoa; phylum Arthropoda; class Insecta; order Hymenoptera; family Braconidae; genus Diachasma; species Diachasma alloeum. Next base: position 138,730 of record NW_021680565.1, read on the forward strand.
AGTTGAGTATAAGGATCAATTGAGTATAAGGGTCAGATGAGTATAAGGGTGAGTTGAGTCCAAAAGATTACGCGAATCTAAGGGTCAGATAAGTGAAAGGCTCAGTTGAGATTGAATGTCAGTTGAGTTTAAAGGTGAGTGGAGCCTAAGGGTCAAAAGAGAACGAAGGGTCAGGCGAATCCAAGGGTCTGTTTTGTAAGGATCAGATAATTAAAAACCTCAGTTGAGTTCAACTGTCAGTTGAATTTAAGGGTCAATTGTGTGTAAGGGTCAGTTGAGTGTATGGGTCAGATGAGTGCGAAGGCCCTATTGGGCCTGAGAGTCAAATGAGTCTAAGACGAAAATAAGGGTCAAATGAGTCTGAGGGTCAGATCGATTCTAAGGGTCAGGTGAGCCAAAGGTCATTTGACTTTTAAATTGAACTGACCCTTAAACTCAACTCAGCCTTTTACTCATCTGCCCTTAGATTCGCCTGACCCTTCGTACTCTTTTGACCCTTAGGCTCAACTGACTCGTAGATTTGCGTGATCCTTCACACTCAACTGACCCTTGAATCCGCCTGACCCTTTGTAGTTGTTTGACCCTTAGACTCAACTGACCCTTATATTCGTCTGACCTTTCGTACCCTTTTGACCCTCAGATTCGTGTGATTCTTCGGACTCAGCTGACCCTTATATCTATCTGGCCCTATGCTGAAGGTTTTACGTTTATTGATAAAAACCCATCTGGCCCTCATACTCATCTGACCCGTAGATTCATTCGACCCTTAAACTCAACTGACACTTGAACACAACTGACCGTTAAACTCAACTAAGCCTTTTACTTATCTGACCCTTACTGAACTGACCCTTACATTCGCCTGACCCTTCGTACTCTTTTGACCCTTAGGTTCAACTGACCCTTAGATTCGCGTGATCCTTCAGACTCAACTAACTCTTACACTTATCGGATCTTTACACTCACTAACTTTTGTATGAAGGGTCCGACCCTTAGACGCCTTAGACCTATATGGACTTTGATTCCCTCTCATCTCCTCCCCCTGCTCCTTCCCTCTTAATTTCCTGTATTACTCTATTGCCTACTTTCTTTCTGTTTTTTTCTATTTTTCTTCTTATTAGTTACTTATATAAACTCGAAAAAAATACAACTCGCCACAAGCAACTGTACAGCTCAGAAGCATACCGGGATATCCTGCGATCACTGAGCTTGAGCAGTAGCGAGTAGAACCAGAAGAAGGATAGGTGACTTTTTTTCTTTTTTTCCCATTTTTGTTTCACCGCGTTAATAATATTTATATTTTTGCCATTCTTCCACCGATTAATTTATGCAAGATTTGATCAATTAATCGATGTTAGAATGCAACTGGTAGTGTCAAGAGGGCAGGGGCGAGGAAGGAAGGAAAGAATGTACGGTGGAGGGACGTTGGGGATACGTTTAGTTTCAACCTAATTTCAACGTACAATCTGGAAAAAATGGAAAAAGAGACGGTATTTACGTCAAAAGTAGGTTGAATCGGTACATTTGAGCCTGTACACTGGACAACGTACTTTCAACGTCCTAAACTCACCTGTGGATCTTGAAACTACGTTGGGAGACCCGGTAAAATTTCGACTCGGGATGATCACCCGGATCGAACGGGTGTAACGAATGAACTGATAACGAGATTTAAATTAAAGGTACAGGTGAAGTGATTGCAAGATTCAAACGTGGGTGTCAAGGGACAAACAATGGACTGAGTATGAAGATCAAATGGGAGGTACGAGTGTAGTGATCACAAGGGTCAACAGAGGCAGACGAATGGAGCTTTCCTTTACGAGGGTAGAACGTCGCAAGTGCTCAGGTAGGAATTAACAAGTGGCCCAAGCTTGGTTCAAGGATGGCGCAAGCTTGGCTAGTCATGGGTCAAGACAGGCATCCAAGGTTGGTTGAGCCCCGAAATTATAACGCGGGGCCGTTCTTGACCACCGAAACTGGGTCTGAATAGTCGTCAATCGTTAGCCGTGACTAATGCTTATTGATTTAAATGTTTCAAAAAATCGAAAGTAATTTTCATTCAACCATTTTTGTGATTGATTATCTTTTAATTACTCACCCTCAACGCATCTTTCACTCAAATTCCCTAATTTCATCTTGTATTCCAAATGGCTTTGTCTCCAACTCAGATAGGGGCAAGTGCCAATACACAAATTCCCTAATTTGTTAACTTACAATAACCACCACGAACCGGACTCGAACCGATGACCGTAACCTCACACTAGTCTACCGCTCAATTTTTATTACTGTTAACTCAAATCGTTCATATATAAACTCTATTAGACTATGGGATAACTTCGGGCCTTACACCCCAAAACAATCGGTAAATGCGCCGATTGCGGAGGAAGCACGCGACACTTCAAGCTCAAAATTTTTGTGATTTTGGATAGAACTTTTTTTTTTTATTCATATTTCTTTCCTAGTACCATTACGGCTTAATCAGCTCCCCATTCGTCTGCCTTGCCTCTCCCACTACTCTCTTCTGATTTTTTCTGGGTTACCATGGGCCGTCTTACCCTTAACTGTACCCCATTCGGGCTAGGACTGCAAGGGAAACCATGGAAAACCCCAGTCGTACAGCCGGCCGATTGTGCAGAGCCCTAATGTGCCCTTCTGTCACACTGACTAGAGGGGCACATTAGGCCACTGCACCATGCCTACCTTCCGAAATTTTTGGGCGAGGGTGTTCCTAAGTGGTCCCCCATCCAAGTACTAACCGTGCTAAACGTAGCTGCACTCGGATCCCTCGTGGAAATTCGTCAACAGATTCTGACAAATTTTGACAGAAAATGACAGATCATATTTCGCCGGACAAATGTCATATTATGTCAAGTTGATAAAATGTCATAAAATGTCAGAATATATCAAATAATGTCATAATCGGACATATTATGTCATATTTTGACAGATTCTGTCAGAGATAATATGTCATATTCTGTCATATTATGACATTTTCTGGCAAACATCCGGGCTGGGAATATTCTCAGAAAATGTCAAATAATGTCATAATCGGACATATTATGTTGAAATCTGACATAATTTCTCATTAAATGTCATAAAGGGTCAGAAAATGATAAAATATGACATATTCTGTCAAATTCAAGTGAAAAAATCCCAAAAATTATCAAAAACGGAGAAATTAGGACAGATTCTGTGAAAATCGAGTGCAAAAATTGTCAAAATCTGTCATAAATTGAGAAATTATGACAGATTCGGACAAAATATGATAAAAAATGATATTCTACTTTTTTATTTGCTTGAATAATCTGTCAGAATTTGTCATATCATGTAAGAAAAAGTCATAATCTGACATATTATGGCGAAAAACGGCATAATCTGACATGTTATGACAAAAAATGACATTAAATGTAAAAAAAAAGAGAGCGAACGGTCTGAGCAGTTGACATATTATGACATTATGACAAATTCTGTCAAAATTTGTCCGATTCTGAGAGACTTATCTGAGAAATTATGACATATTATGACCAATTTGTTCCAAATCGACGTTATTTTATATTATTTTCTGACATCTTATCACAGATTCTGACATAATATGACATTTTCTGATATATTTTCTACGAAATTTTTTTTCAGAATATGACAGAATTTGACATTTTCTGTCAAAATTTGTCAGAATCTGTCGACGAATTTCCACGAGAGTGTCCACCGGAGCAATATCTAACTCACCCAAACATTACGGTTGGTCTTTGGATAGAATTTTTCTGCTGTGATATCTTCGTAAAAATCTCAAGGGCAACAAAAATATGTTGTATTAATACATTCAAAAAATCGACGTCGGTGACCGAGTGAATTAGACGCAAGTCTAGTATGCGAAAGGTTGTGAGTTCGATTCCCCGTGGAACCGAATTTTTCAACGGAAGGCTCTGGCGAGCGGGAGGTTGGTAATAGAGGAACCGCCTGTACCGGCATGAGTTTTCTGTGATTTCCCCATGCTACTTCTATGTTCTATAGGAGTGCGAATGCGGTACAGTGTAGAATCCACAGCCGCATGCATAGGGTTGGATAGAGTGCCGAATGGGATCCGAAAAGGGACTCCGAGACCGTAAAAAAAATACATTAAAAAAAAAGCACACAATGGGTACCATGATATCACTTACGATATACGCAGAGTTGGCACCCGAGCCAAAGATGAGGGTTGCCAATTGCCCGATTGTGTTAATCCCGTGGCACCGGTTGCCTACAATGTTATGTACTTGCCATCATTTTTACATCTAGCAAGTGGCAACATATGTCATCATCCAAAGGCGAGAGTTATAACTTCAAATATGTCCATGACCCATAAATTGAACATGGTAACAAATGAAGGAATCAATTGAGCATTTCTATCGCAAAGTGGTAAAGGGTACATCTATAGAAAGGATTAGTTATTGTTAACGAATAGATTTGGTTGGAGACGAGGGTCTATTCGATCTCACCAAAGTTACATTCATTAATAGTTAACATATGCACATTTGAGGAGCTTATTGTTTGACTCGATTTTCACTTTTCAAGTGAACCATTCGTTAACTATTAACGAATATTCATTTGGTCATATTCAACTCTATCATTCGTTAATAGTTAACAAATCTCGTTTGGAATACATGAATCAGTCTATCAGTGTAATGAGTTGATATTTTTATGAGTATAAAACGAGTCTACATGTACAATTACATACCCTGGATAAATAACTTCATTAAAATTGCAGACGGCTGTACCTTCAATACAGCTGTAATTGTACGTGGATACGTCCATGGTATTTCCTTCTTTTTCGAATTTCCTAAGAACTCCTTGCATTCCCTCGATTTTCCTAGAAACTCCTTGAATTTCCTCCAAATTTCTAGAAACTCCTTGAATTTTTGCGAAATTTCAAGAAACTTCTCGAATTACCTCGAAATGTCTAGAATTTTCTAGAATTCCGATAGATGGCACTGCACATAAGGATCGTTTCCCAAAATGACCCCCCATATTGAAACCGTAGACGTATCCACGTCAAAAACGAAAAGTATTTCGGCATATTTCTCACCTAAGGAAAAGGCCTATCAATGTAAAATACTAAATTGATTCATCTTCATAGGGGTTGAGTGGATATGAATTCAAAACTGAAATTGTTAATACCAGTGAACTCTGGTAGTCGCTTTTAACTGTGGGATAAGGAATACAAAAGTATGTAAAAATTGTGTGGTGGAGAATTTTGTGAATCCTTCCACGATCTGATGGAAGCTATAATAGCTATCCAATATATTAGTCCATACGAAGTGTTAAATGACCCAGGTTAAATCTTGGGAAGAAATTTGCATACAATAAATTAAATCGCAACAATAGCTAATCTTTAACAAATTCGGATCTTTTGTCGATAAAAACACGATTTCCAATTAAATGAAAGATTTTAAAAGATAACATTGAACAAAAGTAATTTTCTTGCTCTCAACTAGTTTAAACCCTTTTCAATTTTTACGCAAAACATTTTTAAAAATGTTGTTAGAAAATTTCACTCACAGAATTTCCCATTAACCAGCCCTCCGGTACCATTATCACTGAATAGCCAAATGAGGGACGAATAAAAGCAGTAGGATGCATGAAATCTTCATCAAATTATTTCACCGTCCTGAACTAGCATGATGAGCACCGTGCGGTCCGTTTGCGAATTTTTCTTTTCTTAAAGAAATGAGAGCCAATACAAATCTGAAAAAAATTAGATTTCCCATTTTCGCCCACATTGAATTTATTGGCAATTTCTATTGTTCATACTGATTGAACACCAAAAAGTTTGGAAACTCAAATTGTTTGGAGTCCCCCTGTTTAACCTCTGAAAATCTCCTTTCCCTCTAAAATCAATTTTTTTAATTGAATCAACATTTTTTTCCTCGTGCTATCCCTATCTCCTATTGATTGAAAATGGAAACCTTCCTCTAAACACAAAATTCATCTTTTTTTTCATTTTCTTTTCAAGAGCGGATGAGATATTACTCCTTCTCGCTAAAAATGGACATGAAACACAAAGAATAATTTGCTTCGTATCTTTCTCCAAAAAGTAATCGACCTTCCCCACCCAGCCATTAAAAATGAAAATAAAAAAAGGAAACCAACGAGAAATGGCAATTTCTTGGTTGTTTGATCTCCATACATTTCTACCCAATTCATCTGGGCCTATTCATTTAAAACATACTTCAGAAAATATCGTCATATCAGATATTCTTACACACATTGTCAACCGTCCTCAGTATCTAACGATATACAACCCTTAAACATATCGCAAAAATCCCTGATCATTCCTAAATAGCTGAATGAGAAAGAAATAAAAACAGTGAAATACAAAAAAATTTTGTCAAATTTTTCAAATTGAGCCGCCGCCTTAGAACAACGAATCATTAATATTTTCATGAGCACTCTCCTGTCACCACCATTATTCCCACCGTCTGAAAAAAATTATGAATTATAAATGAATACCTATTCATTTTTCACTTTTCAATTAAATTCATCCTCCAACTTGAAAAAAACTAAAAGAAAAGAAAATTATATGTAATTAATCTATCTGAGCGACACCCAAATATCATATCCCCTTATTCTCGCTCCCCTACTATATAGCAATTATTTAATTGATCTAAAATTCCACCCAAGAATTTATGATTCTTCTATCCTTCCCCCTACATGTCACCACGAAAATAGTCAACAAAGAATTGGAAGAAAATTGTTCAATTCTTTTTTGTTATGTGAAATGTCTTGCCTTTCAAACTCCATCATTCTGAGTGGTCTAGCTTAGCCATCACATACATGTATAAAATACTATATTATATATATCATATATACAGGGTGTTTTTGAATTACTAATGAACCTCGCGTCCAATGATAGATTTGGGTCCCCTGAATACGTGAAAAATGCGAACAAAATTATTCATTCAATAGTTTTAAAATTATTAATGTTTAATAACGACCAGTTAGGAGCGTGTATTTTGCCGCGCCAGAGTGGTTTGAGAGGAGAGTAGAGGAGGTGACAACAGCGCATCGGGTTATGAAGAGAGGCTAGTGAATATAGACACGGTATTCGCAATGTCACGAGACCATCATCGAGGGCAAGTTTTCTTATGATTGAGCAATATGATATTTTGAATCTTCAAAAATGAAAACCGGATTCAATCTTCTACGTAATGCGTTAGATCAATCGATATTTGAATCAGTACTCATTTTAATACTTGAATCAATACACAGCAATAAACATGGTACCAATTCTTGAGTGCATTCATGAATGATGAGAAGTATTATTCTGGGTATCGATTCAAGTATGGAACCAATTACCAGTAGACCAAGACGCATTGATTTCAGTATCCAATGAGTTACATAAATTAATACTTGAATTGTTCCTCATTCCGATACCTAGAAAAATACTTCTGGTGGTATGTAAATTAATTTCCAAAATGATACTTGTATCAAAACGGAGATAGATTACGTACCACCAGACTGGATGTAGAATTTGATCCCCCTTGGCCTATTGATACTTGGCTTAATACTTGAATTAATAGCCAGAATGAAACTTTGGTGATGCATGAATGAACTTAGGAATCGGTATCGTACACTGAGAAAAAGGAATGGTAAAATTGACCGTACATATTTGGTCAGAAAAATTGAGGTTATTCTGACCGATCTCCGATTGTTTGAACCGCACGATGGTCAGCGCCACCATTTGGATTTGGGAAACTGAACCGTTATATTTATTCGACTCGATATACCTGAGTTCAGTTAGAATAAAACCTAGTTTAGTCAATTATACCAAATCTTAGTTGCTCCCACCTTCCTTTTCCAGTCGTACTATACGATTTCTTTTAGTTAAGCTCATCTGATACTTATTCCTGTGAACACATAGTTTAATTCCAACAATGATACTCAAGAATTGATTTAAGACACTGCGAGAAATCGTATGGATTGTTTTTTATTCATAAAAACGAGCAAACAGATATTCAACGGAATTTATTGCATTTATTCATAAGTATCTAACATTTGATCAAAATTTTCCAATAAAATTGTTTGATAAAATTCATGCATTCAATGTTTACACGTGAAATTGAGAAAATTCTCCATGCGAGCAAATCCACTTTCCGACACACTGATCGTAGTTGTTTTTGAAATTCATCTACAAAAATATTTGCCCTTTTTCTTTCAACTCTGAATTGTCATTTTTTTAGGTGAATTCTGATTTAAAATGGCATTAATCTTCTATTTTTTTTTCTTTTAAATCCGTGATTTTTATTTTTGAATTCTAAAGATAATCTCTCTTGCTTTATTTTGACATTACACCATTGACAAAGATATTTTTTTTTAACGGTGTGGAAAATATCTCTACTGGTGTACCCTCACCACTGACACGTGTCCCTCTCTCGCTCCGCCCCCCCCNAAATCAGTTGAACAAAGACTTTTTGGCCTTAAATCAAATCAAATTCAAAATTCTATCTGAGCGAAAAAGTTCATTTTGTAGGAACTAGGGTCAGTAATAAAATTTTGGGTTTTTGAGCCGCTTGGAAGAAATTTAGAAAAAAAATTCAATAATACATATCAACACCTCAAAAATATAATATATGGCAGAGAATTATTTCAGTAGCGAAGCGGTAAATGATCTAAGTCGACTCAACTCTTAGTATAGTTTTCGAGGAATATCTCCGAAACTAAGGAGGATGGAAAAATGTTTGTAATAATCTTTTTTGTAGCTCTCAATTCGCTCTACAAAAAAGGTTATGATAAAAAATTTCCTACCTGCCTTAGATTTCGAGACAGTCATTAAAAACTGAGAAGTAGTCAAAATCGACTGGAACCATTTTACCGCTTCTTTATAAGTGAATCCGCCAAGTCTGTATATGAAAAATTGCCTTCAAATTTTGAATGTTGTTTCCTTTTTTTAAATCGAAAGGTATAGTCGAAAACAACGAAAATGAGCGCAGCCAGAGAGAATCAAAAATAAAAATAGGTTTTTGACACTCTGTGCGTGAAGCACTGACACCGCCCACGCACGTTGTGTCAAAAAATATTGTTCGATATACGGACGTGAAGAACTTTTTCTGGCGAATATGATTACAGAACTCGCCTTTGGTTCGTTCTGTAACCTCATATGCGCCAGAAAATTTCTCCACGCCGTAGTAAAGAAATGTACTATTTGATAAGTTAATATTCTGAGCTTTGAAATGAAAAAAAGAAAAAATAAATAAAAAGTGCGCAACAAGCGCAACTGGCCGGTTGAAACATTCTTTTTAAGTTTTCTATGCCAAAGGCAAAGATACATAAAAAAAATTTTTTTTATATGATACGTGCGTGTAACCGCATGGGTTTCAGTTGACTATAGTCAACTGGAAAGTAGCGGGTTTCGAGCGCCTACCCACACTCAACTAAAACCCGAAATAACGCATGACGCGCATGCGCATTACCTATTCAAGAGAATAACAAGGAAGGAAATCTAACCTCCGAATAGTGAATAGATGGAATGACTGAAAAATGAAAAGGTGATTTTCGAAGCAGATAAAATGAGCCCAAATCATATAATTCCTGATAGTGATGAAGAGTTAGGCAGTGAGGAGGATTCATTTACTGATGAGGAGGAGTTGATTGGTGATGTGATATTTGAAGAAAATGGAAATGAAATATTCTCCAATGAAGCGGCAGTAGGATCGCCAAAAACTCCTTCTTCAATCAAATACTATAACTTAAGGGCTTTATTGAATTCTAATGATCAAAATAATGTCAAGGAAACACAGAGAAAAATTATTTTTGCTTTTCAGAGACATGTCACAGAATTCACCGAAGCTTCACTGAAATTTGGGGATTGATTTCTAGAAATTAGTGATAAGTCATTGAGAATTCAGTAACGAAAATGAAATTTTTCAATCACACTTTTTTATGATTACTTTTTTAAATAAATGTGATCTTTTTTCTTCAGTGGGGGGGGGG
>NW_021680565.1:150564-153590 GCF_001412515.2 Diachasma alloeum
CAAATCGTATAATTCCTGATAGTGATGAAGAGTTAGGCAGTGAGGAGGATTCATTTACTGATGAGGAGGAGTTGATTGGTGATGTGATATTTGAAGAAAATGGAAATGAAATATTCTCCAATGAAGCGGCAGTAGGATCGCCAAAAACTCCTTCTTCAATCAAATACTATAACTTAAGGGCTTTATTGAATTCTAATGATCAAAATAATGTCAAGGAAACACAGAGAAAAATTATTTTTGCTTTTCAGAGACATGTCACAGAATTCACCGAAGCTTCACTGAAATTTGGGGATTGATTTCTAGAAATTAGTGATAAGTCATTGAGAATTCAGTAACGAAAATGAAATTTTTCAATCACACTTTTTTATGATTACTTTTTTAAATAAATGTGATCTTTTTTCTTCAGTGGGGGGGGGGCGAAGCCCCCCCTCCTCCGGGGTCTTTGCTCCCTGGACCCTTTTTTCTTGTGGGGGGCTTCGCCCCCCACCCCCCCCACTCGCCCCCCCCCCTAACCGCCGAACTTCATCACGCACTTATCATATAAAATAGTATACGCAACACGTGCGGACAGCAGGCGGTATCACTCGGGCGGCGCAGCAACCGCCTGCTTTCCGCACTAGTTACGTAATGTACTATTTTCGAAAAGTTGAGAAATTTTCGACATCTATGAGTTAAAAATATTTTTTTGGTATTTATGGTGGCTCGTAATTAGAACTGGTTCAACAAAATTTGTAGAAAAAAAAAGAAACAATCTTTTTTCTAGTGTTGGACTATATATAGTATACTGTTCGATAAAAAAATAGAAAAAAACTTTAAAAATTTTGATTTTTGAATCTAATTTCATTTCGATTGTCGTTTACACTGCTATCTTTTTAATGTTTCGGTGTTTTTTTTTTCAAATTTATATTGTTATTTTTTCTCGTTGATTTGCTTTAAACATGAAATCAATTCTCACCATTTTCGAATTGGAGTACATGGAAACTATCTTTAAATGATTCAATAATTTTCTCCCGTGTTACTTTTCTTAAAATTCCCCATACTGACAAGGTTATGAATTTTTTAATTTCAAGAAAAATATTCCTGCTTGAGCCCCCCTCTCGCCGATGCTGGCGCGCCATTCACGCCGCGTGCCGCTCATGAGATAGGGATATTTCTTTCAAAATTCAAAAAATTCATAAATTCATTAATATTGAAATTTTCGAAAAAATGCAAGAGAGAAAAAATTATTCAATAATTACAAATAATTCACATCTACTCGAATTTAAAAATATCAAAAATTATAATTTTAATTATAATTTCATTCTTAATGTGAATTATTCAGAAGAAAAAACGTGAACAATCTGAAAATAAATTACAGATATTTTTTGAGAGGAATTTCATCAATAACAACACATGGAAGCGATGATGATAAGGCACTTTTTTGCTTACATATTTTTAATGCAAAAACTATGTGAATTACAAAGAAAAATTAAAACATTAAAAAATAGCAGTGTGAATGACATAAAAATTTTAATTCAAATCATCTCGATTCGATAATTTGTTCAAGAGGGCAAAAAATGCGTTCATTTGACTCGAGTGTATTGGGTCTTAATATATGATTCACCATGGTTTCTGTACCATAGCCAGTTAGGGAGTTTTCATGATTAATTAACAAAATAGCTTGGGTTAGTTCAGCGCAAAAAAATTATTAAAACGAAAATTTTTCTGAAGAAAATGCAAAAGGATGAGGGGGAGAGGATGCGGGAAGACCGGAGGAGTTGACCAAGGGGCACTCTGTGTACCGTTACCATACCTGCACCCTCCACGAAGGTACCCTTCATTCTCATTTTTCTTCAAGTGTCTGCTCGACCACTGAACCGTTCACATCATTAATTCTTTCGCCAAAAATTTATTAAATCAGCAGGATTTATTTTTGTCAATGAAAATTGTGGATTAAGTGGTTTTATCTTACCTCCGTAAATTTAGAGAAATCGAGTGATTTGGCGGCCATTTTGAAAACACTTAAATTATGTGCTATTTATGTACTTTTTTTTTTGGTATCCAAAAATTTTTTGCTATGCTGTAGTAGTGGAAAATGAGGGGGGGAAAACTTCGAAACCAATTAAACGCCATAACGGGAATTTGGGTTGGGCGGAGTAGTCGAAAAATGCATGGAAAATTATGTGCTCATCAATATTCGTAAGCACAAATGATTTTTATTGCCAATAGCAACGTGTTGAATTATTTGTTATCAATGAATCTTCTTCTTCTCCTATGTCTTCTGAATCGGATTTATAAATGCCTCGAGATTAATGTGCCCATCAATATTAGTGAACAAAAATCATTTTTATGGCAAAAATAGTTGTGTTGTATTTTTTATCAAAGACAAACCTAGTCACAGGACTTAGGCTCACCGACTAGACTCAGCTCTCGCAGTATGTCTATTGACTTGGACTTATAAATGACTGGAGATTTATGTGCCCATCAATATTAACCAACAAAAATGATGTTTATGGAAAAAATAGTTGTGTTGTATTTTTTATCAAAGACAGACCGAGTCACATGACTTAGGCCCACAGACTAGACTCCGCTCACGCAGTATGTCTATTGACTTGGACTTATAATTGACTGCAGATTTCTGTGCTCATCAATATTAATCAACAAAAATGATTTGTATGGAAACAATAGGGATGTTGTATTTTTTATCAAAGACAGACCGAGTCACATGACTTAGGCCCACAGACTAGACACAGCGCACGCATTATGTCTATTGACCGGGACTTATAAATGACTGGAGATTTATGTCCTCACCAATATTAACCAACCAAAATGATTTGTACGGGAAAAATAGTTGTGTTGTATTTTTTGTCAAAGACAGACCGAGTCGCATGACTTAGGCCCACAGACTAGACACAGCGCATGAATTATGCCTATTGACTTGGACTTAAAAATGACGGGAGATTTATGTGCTCATCAATATTAGCCAACGAAAATGATTTATATGGAAAAAATAGCGGTGTTGTATTTTTTATCAAAGACAGACCGAG
>NW_021680565.1:153855-157717 GCF_001412515.2 Diachasma alloeum
TTGATAAAAAATACAACACAACTATTTTTTCCATAAAATTCATTTTTGTTGGTTAATGTTGATTAGCACATAAATCTCTAGTCATTTATAAGTCCAAGTTAATAGATATAATACGGGAGCTGTGTCATGTGACGTGGTCTGTACTTGATAAAAAAATACAACACCCCTATTTTTTCCATACAAATCATTTTCATTGGCTAATATTGATGAGCACATAAATCTCCCGTCATTTTTAAGTCCAAGTCAATAGACATAATTCATGCGCTGTGTCTAGTCTGAGGGCCAATTTCATGTGACGCGGTCTGTCTTTGATAAAAAATACAACACCATGATTTTGTCTTTAAAAATCACCGTCGTTGGCTAATATTGATCAGCATATAAATGTACAGTCATTTATAACAGGGACTTGGAACGAAACTCTGGAATGAAACGAAACTGCGGGTTTTCCGGTTCGTTCCAAGGAACGCGGTGAGGAACGAAACTAAACCTGTACCGAAAGTCCGGTAACGTTACCGCCTGGAACGAAACCCTGTACCGAAAGTCCAGTAACGTTACCGCCAGGAACGAAACCCTGTACCGAAAGTCCAGTAACGTTACCGCCAGGAACGAAACCCTGTACCGAAAGTCCAGTAACGTTACCGCCAGGAACGAAACCCTGTACCGAAAGTCCAGTAACGTTACCGCCAGGAACGAAACCCTGTACCAAAAGTCCAGTAACGTTACCGCCAGGAACGAAACTCTGTACCGAAACTCCGGTAACGTTACCGCCTGGAACGAAAGTCCAGTAACGTTACCGATTGAAACGAAACTCAGGCATGGAAGTTGAGTGACATCATTACCAGTACGCCTTCGTAATAAAAAGAAATCGAATAACAGTTATCCTTTCAGTATTTTTTATTCGAAAAAATTCTCGACGGTTCTCAATTAGGTGCAATGAATTATGACATGTGCTATTTTTTTTGTTGTCGTAAAAATTGTCCTAGTGTCGATGATTTTACAAACATTTCACAAGTGACGAATTCGTAATTATTTATTAACAGAGTTATGAGAAGTATATTGTTCGTTACGTCCATTGACCTTCTTGCCCATATTGACCGAAAATCTGTACACTGAGAGAAATATTCAATAAAAATTAGGGTGTTTTTTCGTAAATTGGAAGCGAAGTGTGGCTTTAGGAAATTTTACGGAACTGTTCCGTAATTTTTATCTGAACGATTTCGTAATCGGTGAGCGAAACAATGTTCTGCAATTTTTAAGGAATATTTCTCTCCGTGAAATTTAAGTATTGTTGGAAATATCCAAGATTATCTCGCTTTGTCAAAAATCGATATTGTTGATTTGAGAACTGGGGACTTCTATTTCACCTGTCGGAAAATGATTCTTTCACTTTCTTTTATCCAAAAAATAGGAAAATGTGAAAACAAACCATCACAAAAAAAAATATCAATGAAATTTGATTCCCACGTTGCACTTTCTATTTTGCCCACAAATTTTTCCTCTTTTTCTCCATTTTTTGACGAAAAAAATGTAAACAAAATTATTTGTAGATTGCAGAAATTAGAGTTGTAAGTGGTACTTTTCATATATTTTACGGAAAGGTCAATTGTCAGAGTGAGGAAATAAAAATCATCTCCAAGATAGGGGTAAAGGAGTGAGATGTGGAAATTTCATCTTCATTTACGGAAAATGGGAATCGGAAATGCATGTCTAAACAAAAAAAAAAACTTTCTCTCGTCTGAGATGGAGAATTTCGCGAAAAACTATTAAAAATGGAAAATTGATGTCCTGCACAAAATACAATTTAAAATTGAAAAAAAAAATTTCATGAGCTTCATTTGAGTGTTTTGGAGTGGTAAAACCGGCGGAGGAACATAAATAAAATATAAAGCTTGAACGTGCCAATTCGGGCCAATAGTTGGCGGAATTATTCATATTTTTTGTAATTTCCAAAATTTGTCCTCTAATTAGTGGTACAGAAAGGAAGTTTGCTCTAAATATTCAGACCTTAAATTCAAGTAGATTGAGATATGAGTAAGTAATTTTCTTCGATAATTTAGTCTCACCTAGATTTTACATGCAAAATGTGGATTGGAAAAAAAACATGTCTACATTTTTTAGATAATAAACGTAAAAAAAAGAAAATCCAGCTCCCCACTAATTCTTTCAAATATCTTAGAATGTAAGGAAAATAAATACGGCTTGGTACAATTTTTTTGTAGGTCAAAAAAATATAAATAAAATAGCATATTTCGTGACAAGTGCAGAAAAGTGTTTTTTTTTAAGCATGAAGGAGATTTATAGCATGAGTCGAAGGCGAGGAATACAATCTCACACACCAAAAATCACTTTCTGCACGAGTTACAAGCTAGAATATTTCGATAGAAATAAAAAAAAATAGTTGTTGACGAGTGTGAAGGTTACAGCTAAAGCTGAAGGCGAGAGCGGCAAACCTGCAAAAACACTCGTCGGAAAGTACATTTTTTCAGGTGTGCTGAACAAAATGTTATGATACTGGTGAGAAAACGGCTTTTTTGGCGCGCGAAGCGTCCAAAAAGATCGCTTTTTACACTTGTATTATAAAATATTTTCCTTCACAATGTGCGGGAAAGTGACTTCAGCCTCGTGAAGCGAAGCACAACGTACCGAAAAGTTACTTTCCCTCCACAGCGGGACAAAGATATAAAGGCAATTACACATTTATATTCCTTGGAATGTAACGAATACTCTTGAAGATCAATAAGGTTCAATCGGCTGAACCTTGAGGAACTTGGTTCTTATGAAAAACAGTTTTAATGCACAAATCAGTCAATAGGCGTCGAACTGTAATAAGAAATTTTAGATTCCCCTGTGGTCTCCTGTTTAAAAATTATTCACCCAACATTAAATTTTTTATAGAAACCGTAAAAGACCCATGATTTTTTTCTGATTGAAAAAGCTTAGAGTTTGAATATCTCACCTCTGAGTCCAGCCTCTTGTATTGTACACTGAGAGAAAAAATTACTTTTAACAAAAACAACATTACTTAATACAGGAGAATATTTTCTTGTTAATTCCTAAAACGTGAAATGTTTCAATAAATAATTTTGCTATCAAACAGAGAAGGAAAACTCTATCATTGCGATAAGATGCTCTAATCTTAACCAAATTTTCTTATTCTGAGAAAATATAATTCTATTGAAGGATTCTGTTTTCTTAGCGTAAGAACAAATTATTTATCAGAACGCTCGACGATTTTGAATATTGACAATAGAGTATTTTCTTGGATCAGATACATCATCTTTGTCAAAAAAAAACTTTTTTCTCTCAGTGCACACGGATAGTAAACTTGCCAGTCCTGCATTTTTGTCTTAGAAACATTTTGACTTAAAGGATGGGGAGGGGGGCATAATTGAATAGATTTTAGCTTTGTTTAAACTCAAATATATCAATTTATAAATAAAGATAGTTAATCGAAGGGGATCGCACAGTGCTCCATTTCGTCCCACTATCCCCTAGGAACAAGCAGATTATGATCGAGAGTCGAACACAGCTGATTGATTAGTCCAATCATTTTAGCCATGGATACTGATCAAAAATTCTCAAAAGCGAGTAGTTTGAATCTATTAAATCAAGAATATTCGTCACGTATATGGAAGATGAATACTAAAAGAATAAAGGAATGTATTTTTCTATTACTACATTTCAGTATGACGTGGTTGGCTTCCGGATGGATGCCGCGTTGAGTTTCAGCATTGCGCCGACGTTTCGCAAACATTGCAGTCTGCATCTTCAGGGCTATGAGCTCCGATTCTGAGCTCCGATGTGTGGGGGCAGTCCTTATATACCTTCCCTTGTGGTGGTGGGAGAAGGGGAAGGGGGGGGG
>NW_021680565.1:159268-185807 GCF_001412515.2 Diachasma alloeum
ACTATCCCCTAGGAACAAGCAGATTACGATCGAGAGTCGAACACAGCTGATTGATTAGTCCAATCATTTTAGCCATGGATACTGATCAAAAATTCTCAAAAGCGAGTAGTTTGAATCCATTAAATCAAGAATATTCGTCACGTATATGGAAGATGAATACTAAAAGAATACAGAAATGTATTTTTCTATTACTACATTTCAGTATGTTTATACAAATGATTAACAACGTCTTCTAGCATTGAACATTCAATTTATTAAGTAGCTTTAATACATTTCATGTAACATAACAAACATTTCCTTTTCCTACATCAGGCTTTGTACAACATTATTTTAATTCAAAAATCATTGAACGTAATTGAGCGCACCATTGGTACAGGTGGTTAGGAGTGACTCTGAACACTTGCCTTTGGTGTCTGGAGACCTGCTGCAAAGGTAATATTTTCATTCTCAGCACTACGTGTGCTTGAGCATGAAGATCCGGGCGATGACATATCTTCCTCATTGAGCTTCATCCATCGTTTACCAGAGGCCTTCTTTGCGATGTCTTGGACCCTTTTGGTATTTTGGCTATTACATCGGACGACCATTATATCATCTAAGATGTGTGGCTTCAAATTCGCTCGCAACGGGGAAAATATGTATCTAAGTCCTGAGAAGAGGCGTTCTACGCTGNCTTGGCTATTACATCGGACGACCATTATGTCATCTAAGATGTGTGGCTTCAAATTCGCTCGCAACGGGGAAAATATGTATCTAAGTCCTGAGAAGCGGCGTTCTACGCTGACTTGCGTGGCTGGTGCAGCATAAGCAATTGTGGCCAGTTGGTATAATTGAGGTGGCGCAATTGATCATGGCCCAATTCTATTCATCGGCGTTTGAATAGGAAAAATAATCCCCCGAATACCACGCGAGCTTCGAAATTATCGGACATTTCCCTCAAGGTCGCTGCAAACAAATAAGCTCGTCAAGTTTTCCAAAAAAATCACTCGCACTTCTTGCTCGTGATTTTTTAACCTGGAAAACTTGACACGCTCATTTGTTTACAACGAACTCATCGAGAAATATCCGATAATTTCGAAGCTCTTGTGGTATTATAACTGAATATTTTTATATTTACTGTAGCTTCGGAGATATTCATTGGAAAATTATTTCTAGATCCGCCTTCGAAGGAATTTTTTTTGAAAAATGTCGAGATGAAGTCAAAGCATTGAACTCAATCAACTTCAAGTCTTCACAAGAGTCTTAAAATTAAATTTGCAGAGTCTATAAATGCGATTGTCTGACTTTTAGAAAAACTTAAATTTGCTCGATGACAATTATTTCAATCAAATCCTGACATCTTTCGAAAAAATTGTTTAATCAATTTTTTTAATTCCTTCAAAGATTGCTTTTTTACAACAGTCAAATTAGTTATATGCCAAAAACATTCAATTATGGCTCGAAGAAATCGTTGCGACGTTGTTTTGACATTTCGGTTTGAAGATGAAGATGATAGCAATAATCGTTATTTTTATTTTTCAGAATATTTGTTTTTTTTAAATTTCTGTTGTTTTTTTATTACCGGCTCTGAATAAATTGAACTATAAGTTTAAATGTTTGTATTAATGCCACTGAGCTGGAATTGGAGAGTAATTACGAAAAATGTTTCGATTAACCTGATTTCTTATGACTATTTGGTGAAATTTCGAATTTATCATAAATTTTCTTCCAAAAATCTGTCTTTTGGTGGTTTGCCAAAATGTAATGGCATTCATTTGATCTTACATTGAATAAGTTGTTGAACCATTGTTTTTTTCTGAAAACCTATGATTTAATAGGAAGCTTGACTTCATGTTTGAATTTCTACAAGACTTTTAGAAACTATTCTCATGTTTTCTGATAATTTCCATGTCAGAAATTAGTTTTTCCAGGGTTTTTTCATGGTTTTCCAATCTGATGTTTGAAATTCATTCAATTATGTATAGATGCTATTTTTCACACGACATTAGATCGAAACTTTTAAATGAAGAAACCATATTAAAAAGTTTCATATCAGTAAATCACAGTCGTCCTTCAAACTTGAGATAGTTTGAAAAAAATTCTCCCGATACTCACAATTTTGTTTTTATTTATCCAAATATATAGTAGATGAAAGAATCCTGATATGATTCTTCAGATAATCATGTTCTTTTTAACGAACATAATTTGCATGAAAAGTATACTCGACATTACAAGATATTCTCATCAGAAAACTTTTTTTTTTTCAAAGTAATATTTGTACTTCCCTTCATTTTACCCTGGATTTATGAAAAGCCCACAATTAAAAATATATTATCGTTGAGAAATTGGTTCAATTTTATGGTGAAAACAGAAATGAGGCAAAAATATCGGGCGATAATTCGCAATGATCATTTCGAACATCATTTATCAGTTTTCCATGCAAAACTAAATTGATGCCTAGAAAATGCACCATACTGTTCTTATTTTCCTTTTTGAGTATTTTTTTCTTTTTTTGAGTAATTTTTTTTTGAGAATTTAAATTATAGTCTGATTTGAACAATGAATAAATGTAAAGAACATACTTATGAGAATTTTCACAAATAATAATGCTGTTTGGAATAAATAATACATAACTGTTCGGCACCCGAAAAATTTTCATAAAATTTTTTTACTAAATTTTATGATATAAAATTTAGTTTTCGGCAAAGAGAAATAGTTATATTTTACAATTTATGGTACGTAATAAACAAACATGAAGACATTTTTAGAATAAGAAAAATCTAGAATGTTAACTCTCNGGAATAAATAATACATAACTGTTCGGCACTCGAAAAATTTTCATAAAATATTTTTACTACATTTTATGATATAAAATTTAGTTTTCGGCAAAGAGAAATAGTTATATTTTACAATTTATGGTACGTAATAAACAAACATGAAGACATTTTTAGAATAAGAAAAATCTAGAATGTTAACTCTCGATTTTTACACGAAGGGATTTTCTTCCGTGATGACGTCATTCGACTTTCGTTCCAAGGTTGCGTTCCAGGCGGTAACGTTACCGGAGTTTCGGTACAGAGTTTCGTTCCTGGCGGTAACGTTACTGGACTTTCGGTACAGAGTTTCGTTGCTGGCGATAACGTTACTGGACTTTCGGTACAGGGTTTCGTTCCAGGCGGTAACGTTACCGGACTTTCGGTACAGGGTTTCGTTCCAGGCAGTAACGTTACCGGAGTTTCGTTACAGGGTTTCGTTCCTGGCGGTAACGTTACTGGACTTTCGGTACAGGGTTTCGTTCCTGGCGATAACGTTACTGGACTTTCGGTACAAGGTTTCGTTCCTGGCGGTAACGTTACTGGACTTTCGGTACAGGGTATCGTTCCTGGCAGTAACGTTACCGTTTTGTTTCGTTCCCGAGCTGAGGAACGGGAACGAAACGGTAACGCGTTCCAAGTCCCTGATTTATAAGTCCAAGTCAATAGACATAATGTATGCGCTGTGTCTAGTCTGTGGGCCTAAGTTATGTGACTAGGTCTGTCGTTGATAAAAAATACAACACAACTATTTTTTCCATAAAAATTATTTTTGTTGGTTAATATTGATGAGCACATAAAGCTCCAGTCATTTATAAGTCCAAGTCAATAGACATACTGCGTGAGCTGAGTCTAGTCTGTGAGCCTAAGTCATGTGACTCGGTCTGTCTTTGATAAAAAATACAACACAACTATTTTTTCCATAAAAATTATTTTTGTTGGTTAATATTGATGAGCACATAAAGCTCCAGTCATTTATAAGTCCAAGTCAATAGACATACTGCGTGAGCTGAGTCTAGTCTGTGAGCCTAAGTCATGTGACTCGGTCTGTCTTTGATAAAAAATACAACACAACTATTTTTTCCATAAAAATTATTTTTGTTGGTTAATATTGATGAGCACATAAATCTCTAGTCATTTATAAGTCCAAGTTCATAGACATAATACGGGAGCTGCGTCATGTGACTTGGTCTGTCCTTGATAAGAAATACAACACCCCTATTTTTTCCATACAAATCATTTTCATTGGCTAATATTGATGAGCACATAAATCTCTAGTCATTTATAAGTCCAAGTTCATAGACATAATACGGGAGCTGTGTCATGTGACTTGGTCTGTCCTTGATAAGAAATACAACACCCCTATTTTTTCCATACAAATCATTTTCATTGGCTAATATTGATGAGCACATAAATCTCTAGTCATTTATAAGTCCAAGTTCATAGACATAATACGGGAGCTGTGTCATGTGACTTGGTCTGTCCTTGATAAGAAATACAACACCCCTATTTTTTCCATACAAATCATTTTCATTGGCTAATATTGAGGAGCATATAAATCTCCCGTCATTTTTAATTCCAAGTCAATAGACATAATCCATGCGCTGTGTCTAGTTTGTGGACCTAAGTCGTGTGACTCGGTCTGTCTTTGATAAAAAATACAACACAACTATTTTTCCCGTACAAATCATTTTGGTTGGTTAATATTGACGAGCACATAAATCTCCACTCATTGATAAGTCCAAGTCAATAGACATACTGCGTGAGCTGAGTCTAGTCTGTGAGCCTAAGTCATGTGACTCGGTCTGTCTTTGATAAAAAATACAACACAACTATTTTTCCCGTACAAATCATTTTGGTTGGTTAATATTGACGAGCACATAAATCTCCACTCATTGATAAGTCCAAGTCAATAGACATACTGCGTGAGCTGAGTCTAGTCTGTGAGCCTAAGTCCTGTGACTAGGTCTGTCTGTGATAAAAAATACAACACAACTATTTTTGCCATAAAAATCATTTTTGTTAACTAATATTAATGGGCACATTAATCTCGAGGCATTTATAAATCCGATTCAGTAGACATAGAAGAAGAAGAAGATTCATTGATAAAAAATAATTCAACACGTTGCTATTGGCAATAAAAATCATTTATGCTTACGAATATTGATGAGCACATAATTTTCCATGCATCTTTGGACTACTCCGCCCAACCAAAATTCCCGTTATGTCGTTTAATGGGTTTCGACGCTTTCCCCCCCTCATTTTCCACTACTCCAGCATAGCAAAAAATTTTTGGATACCAAAAAAAAGCACATAAATAGCACATAATTTAGGTGTTTTCAAAATGGCCGCCAAATCATTCGATTTTGCTAAATTTACGGAGGTTTTTATCGTGTGATTTTATCGTGTGATTTTATCCGAGATTCTGTCACAATGGCAAATAGTGATAGTGGGATATCAAAAAACACTATTTCCAACCTGATGCAACTGATACAAGGTAAGTCCGAATTCTGTTTATTGCACCATATTTTTCATGACACCCTTTTTTACCGAAGAGTCAACCGATTATTATTCTATTTCTCAGAAGGAGAAATTTTTTTTCTTCATTTTGCATTCCTTTTAAATATAAATTCATTTGAAAAATTAAGGAGCTTCCAAAATGAATAAGATATTCCGTTCAATAAAACTCTCCGGAAAAATTTCGTGACAGTTCCCTAAAATTTCCTACAACCACATTTCGCTCCGGAATTAAGGAAAAGATACGTAATTTATATTGAATGTTTCTCTCCGTGTATCGGTTTCATAATTTTCCATTGATTACAAGTCATCGAATTCTAATTCTATCGAGGGTACATGATGCTCGGAAACAAGAGGGCCCCGTCCGTGAGGGGTTAATATCTACCGTTATTAACAAAACAACCCTCAGAAGTGCTTTTTAGTGATCAACCACACGAGGTAACGTGAAAAATCAACGATAACGCGACAATATCATTAATCGACAATGTGATTAATTATTAAAAATTTCACAATTTTGACTTTTTAATGAAGACAGGCGTCTTAAGAGTCGAAACGGAAAAGTTAGATATATTTTGTTCTTATTGCACTTCGATTTTTTTCCGTCGACATAAAAGGATGAATGACAAGGGGGGACTAATAACTTTTACAATCGTGATGGTAAAAAAATGGAACGAATTATTCATTCGAAATGTATTCCTCTGGTATTGTTCATAATTTCTGTGAAAAATATATAATTTTTTAAAATTAAAAATATATTTTCTCACCATGCTTTTCAAATTTCCCAGGAACGGGGAAATCCCTAAAGGAAATTCCCTTTTTTTTCTCTAAGGGAGACTTTTGCTACCTGGAACCCACCGGTCAAGCATATGGGGACCAATGTTTCCGTGCAACGGTCATAACTTTCGTTCAGTTCTTTGTTTGCTGTTTGTCGTTTACAACATACAATTCTTTTATGTCATTTATTTTCTCTTTCCATGGAAAACAGATCGATTCAAAATTCGTGTTCTTTAATCCCTTTTATTACCCCTCAACAGTGGGAGCGGCCGTGAGGACTGAATCGCTTATATAGCACTGACCAAAATAATACGGACAAATCTTATACCTGCATCGAGTCACTCAATTGTCAATGCATTTTGGCAGTCTCTTTATTACTTCCCTGGGCACCGAGGGCCTTATTTTGAATTTGTGATGTTATTTTCCAATCTCCAAACATTGAGGCCGTGGAGGCATACATTAATTATTAATACCCGATTTCAGCCGGTAAAATTGAACAAAGGTTGCTGGATCAAATCATTTCATCCGCCAATGATGCATCTTCGTCTACCACCGATGGAGTAGTGAGTAGTTATCGGCCAGAACGAATTATGAATTATTAATAATTATTTAGTCTACATGCTTTCGAATATTTCATTCGCTTTTCTCTTATTTTTTTCCGAAAGATTTTTCTACACTTTCCTAAATCGCAATAAGGAAAAATTCAATTAGTACTATTCGTGCCTCAAATTTAATATATTAATAAAGTATTAGTATTTCCGTTAACCTTCTTTGCATTATGAAGAGAGACTTGAAATGAAACAATAGAATATCACACATTCACTCCTATACAACAAAATATCGGAACATACTAGAAGGTTTTAAGGCACTATATTCAAATACTATTTCACTCGATTGGACGGGGAGGTAGGGTTCTGTGTTGTGCGACGCTTTGTGAAGGAGGGGGGCGCTGCTTGGATGATTGTGATGTTCCACTATATTTTTTTCTTCTATCTCGTAAATAACGCAATTAATATGGCAATCTTTTGGTCATTCCTTTCTCTTACAAAAAAAAAAGAAGTAAACACAATGCGACGTGTGGAGATATTGACACGTCGATTTTGTTTAGTTAATATTTTATAATGAAATTAAGACAAAAATGTCTGGGCTGAATAAGCAGTCCCACGGTGACACTTGAGTCCAGCTTCTTGGGATGGAGCTGTTTGACTGTTGTAGCCATTGCCAGTGATGACATGGCTGTGTTAGTTACGAAAAACCGAGAGAATGCTTATTAAGCATTTCGAGCTAGCAACGGCTCCAAAGCTCTAGAGTAAGACAGAGTACGGCAGGAGTTAAAGTTGGACGGATGTCCACTCCTGACGAAAAATCTATAGCAGACCCGCGTAAAAACCGAACCCATTAAACAGTTGATTTGTTACTCATCCATCTATTATCCATATAATATACTGTTTATTATTAATAGATCGGTAGTGTTCGGCTATTTGAGTATACAATACCTATCCCGATCCTCATCTTAGTCGCGTCACGTTGAATCTGAGCGAACTCCCCGTGAGCTCTGACTGTATAGCTAGTTGAGCATAGTTTTGAGTCGAACGGTGACTCAATTAAGGGAGGTAGAAAACCTCCCACGTAACATTGGCGACCAACTCATTGGCACTCAAATTTGACGGACTGGAGTGCGACCCAGAGTATGTAAAATTTATGTTACGTTTGGTCAGTGAAGTTTAAGGAGGATTTGACTACGTATTGTGTGAACGTGGTTATGGATTTTTAGTTCAAGACTGATCAAGGTCGAGAGAGAATTCGTTTTATTGTGAATTGAGAAGTGAGACTAGTGATTTTGACTGTTCGAGGTCCATTTCCTGTGGATCTGATGAGGAAATTCCAGTGACACGAGGTGTTCGATTCGCCAGAAGGGTACAGTTAAGTAGTGTATGTGGCAATCGATCCGTTATTTGGAGTAATCGATGAGGATCCCCTGCCATTGAAGAGCTAGGGATCCAAAATTTGGAACGGCACCAAGAATTAGAAGAAAATCTACATTGTCTCAGTTCACTGTGAGCAAATAAGAGAAGTTTCCACTAGACTCAATGATCAGTATGGACCGTACTTCTCAACAAAAGTCTGGAGAAAAGAAGTAACTGAAGAGCATATTTGATATACTCGGACGGTACGGACCAAAACATGAATCCACCAGAGTCTGTGAGCGTCGGAAAACTCTGGGATAATATCTATGGTCTGAATTGGCGCCATCATGCGATGAGGAAAGTGATGGAATCGCAGCCACAAACTAAAAACTCAAAATATGACCAAATTGCGGAGAAAATAGTGAATGATNTCCAACGATTAACTGAAGAGCATATTGGATATACTCGGATGACTACGGACCAAAACATGAATCCACCATAGTCTGTGAGCGTCGGAAAACTCTGGGATAATATCTATGGTCTGAATTGGTGACATCATGCGATGAGGAAAGTGATGTAATCGCAGCCACAAACTAAAAACTCAAAATATGACCAAATTGCGGAGAAAATAGTGAATGATTATTACTCGCGGCGTAGAGNACAGAGTACGGCAGGAGTTAAAGTTGGACGGATGTCCACTCCTGACGAAAAATCTATAGCAGACCCGCGTAAAAACCGAACCCATTAAACAGTTGATTTGTTACTCATCCATCTATTATCCATATAATATACTGTTTATTATTAATAGATCGGTAGTGTTCGGCTATTTGAGTATACAATACCTATCCCGATCCTCATCTTAGTCGCGTCACGTTGAATCTGAGCGAACTCCCCGTGAGCTCTGACTGTATAGCTAGTTGAGCATAGTTTTGAGTCGAACGGTGACTCAATTAAGGGAGGTAGAAAACCTCCCACGTAACATTGGCGACCAACTCATTGGCACTCAAATTTGACGGACTGGAGTGCGACCCAGAGTATGTAAAATTTATGTTACGTTTGGTCAGTGAAGTTTAAGGAGGATTTGACTACGTATTGTGTGAACGTGGTTATGGATTTTTAGTTCAAGACTGATCAAGGTCGAGAGAGAATTCGTTTTATTGTGAATTGAGAAGTGAGACTAGTGATTTTGACTGTTCGAGGTCCATTTCCTGTGGATCTGATGAGGAAATTCCAGTGACACGAGGTGTTCGATTCGCCAGAAGGGTACAGTTAAGTAGTGTATGTGGCAATCGATCCGTTATTTGGAGTAATCGATGAGGATCGCCTGCCATTGAAGAGCTAGGGATCCAAAATTTGGAACGGCACCAGGAATTAGAAGAAAATCTACATTGTCTCAGTTCACTGTGAGCAAATAAGAGAAGTTTCCACTAGACTCAATGATCAGTATGGACCGTACTTCTCAACAAAAGTCTGGAGAAAAGAAGTAACTGAAGAGCATATTTGATATACTCGGACGGTACGGACCAAAACATGAATCCACCAGAGTCTGTGAGCGTCGGAAAACTCTGGGATAATATCTATGGTCTGAATTGGTGCCATCATGCGATGAGGAAAGTGATGGAATCGCAGCCACAAACTAAAAACTCAAAATATGACCAAATTGCGGAGAAAATAGTGAATGATTATTACTCGCGGCGTAGAGAGGGTGAATCAATATGGCCAGTGCATTCTTCAGTGTCAGCAGTAATAGGGCCGTATAACGATCAAGAAAAAAAGGAAGAAGTCTTATGTAAATCAATTTCCATGACTCCAGCACATATTGAGCAGCCAGTCCTCCAACAGTGGCCATCTAATGAGAATCTTTACAAGTGTCCTTCAAACCATGGCTATGAGCACTTGTGGAAATTTGTGACATTGATTGAGTTCACTCCTTGGCAGGGGAAAAGTGCAGTTCCCATCTAACCGATCAAAAATGTGAAGACATTTCTGAAACCAAAGAAAAAATCAGCGCACGGAAATCAAGCAGTGGGAAGGAGGAATGCTCGAAAGGTGATAACGCCGCTGCAGTGGAGGCTGATGACTGGGTTATTTGATCCAGGGGGATCTTCCACATCAGCTGGGCAGTGGACAGCTAATCATCGTTCTGCCCTCACCGTGCAAACTCGACTCAGCGAGCGATCGTCGCGCAATATGCACGCTGAGAGAGGGGAAAATCAGGCAGAAACTCTGAAACAATCTCAATGGTAACGGACAGGCTTGATACCGAGGCCATTCGATCCAGGGGGATTATTGAAGTTGGTCAAATTCCACGCAAATGGCTCTCCAAATGAATAAAAATTATGAGCATGAGCCACGCGAACATTTTCTCACCGGAAACGCAGTTGAAGCGACAATGACCCATGGTCAATGGGAGAAAAGGCATGTGCTACCCGAGCTGAGAGACTTATCATCACCAGCTGTTCGACCGCGAGCATCGGNTACAATACCTATCCCGATCCTCATCTTAGTCGCGTCACGTTGAATCTGAGCGAACTCCCCGTGAGCTCTGACTGTATAGCTAGTTGAGCATAGTTTTGAGTCGAACGGTGACTCAATTAAGGGAGGTAGAAAACCTCCCACGTAACATTGGCGACCAACTCATTGGCACTCAAATTTGACGGACTGGAGTGCGACCCAGAGTATGTAAAATTTATGTTACGTTTGGTCAGTGAAGTTTAAGGAGGATTTGACTACGTATTGTGTGAACGTGGTTATGGATTTTTAGTTCAAGACTGATCAAGGTCGAGAGAGAATTCGTTNGGGGAGGGATACTCATAGGACTATGAGTAGGAAAAGAGAGTACCGTTGGGCAAGTAGAAAAAAAAATCTATTCAAAATGTATTGCAGGCAGTAATACTCTCTCAATATCATTACTGTATTTTGTTCTTTGTCGCACGAAATTTTCCGTAGAGTGTAAAAAGAAAAAAATTATTTGAGAAAATTTTTTGGGGTCTATTAAAATGTGGAAAGGAAAAATTTTATTGCAATTTCATGATCAAAGAAGGCTACTACACAGGATCAATTAATCGGGAGACTAATTCAGGAATAATTGTGGGAGTGGTAGTCATAGAGAAAAAAAACAGAGGATTGAAAGGGGAGAGAAATGGGGAAAATTACTGCTCGGAACGCAATATTGGAAATTTCTCGAAACGACAAAGAAAAAAATAACGATAATAATTTTGCGTGCACCAACATGTTTGACATTTCCTCTCATCATTATAAATAATTCAATCTCTGGCGAGAAACTAGAATTTTCGGAGGATAGCTTTGAGAACACGAACCCTAGGAGATCTGGTATTGTAGATCAATTTTAAATGAAAAAAAATGGAAATGAAATTCTGATACTACTTTGATCCAGGAAAATGTATTAGAAAAGTTGGAAACGAAATACTTTCGGAAAGAGATAGACCGGAACTCCACAGGGTGCTTCATTGCTAGAATCTATGTTTTGAGAGACTACATAGTTAATCTGCTTTTATCCTATTAAACTACCAAATATGTTTATTGCATTTGTAAGGGTTCGGTCGTCAGGGGTAAGAATAAGCTAAATGTATTGTGGCTCATAAAGCACCCAAATTCAGTGAGCATGTTTCTAATTTCGATCTGCAATGTATCAAATTCATCGATCGTGATAGTGTCCTGTCAAAAATTTGAATTGACATTCATCATTAACTTTGGAAGTATCAGGTGTGAAATTTTTGGAAAAAATATATTAGAGACTTTCTTCTAGAACTAAGAAAAATTTAATTGTGGGAGTGTGACGTGTGGAGATATTGACATGTCGATTTTGTTTAGTTAATATTTTATAATGAAATTAAGGCAAAAATGTCTGGGCTGAATAAGCAGTCCCACGGTGACACTTGAGTCCAGCTTCTTGGGATGGAGCTGTTTGACTGTTGTAGCCATTGTCAGTGATGACATATGGCTGTGTCAGTTACGAAAAACCGTGGGAATGCTTATTAAGCATTTCGAGCTAGCAACGGCTCCAAAGCTCTAAAGTAAGACAGAGTACGGCAGGAGTTAAAGTAGGACGGATGTCCACTCCTGACCAAAAATCTATAGCAGACCCGCGTAAAAACCGAACCCGTTAAACAGTTGACTTGTAACTCATCCATCTATTGTCCATATAATATACTGTTTATTATTTATAGATCGGTAGTGTTCGGCTATTTGAGTATACAACACCTATCCCGATCCTCATCTAAGTCGCGTCACGTTGAATCTGAGCGCACTCCCCGAGAGCTCTGACCGTATAGCTAGCTGAGCATAGTTTGGAGTCGAACGGCGACTCAATTAAGGGAGGTAGAAAACCTCCCACATAACAACAAGCTCTTCGGATTTTTTGTTCTCTTGTTTCGTTATCAAATTCAATTTTATGACAAAAATCATAGAAAAATCTACATAACATAGGGAGGGTGAGTCGTGGACTTTCTAACAAAACATGCGAGAGGGAGGGGTCATGTTTATCGGAGTCTCAAACTTGAAAAAAAGTGAATCGTGATATTTTAATGCCACAGAATTGATATTTGAAAGACCAAAAGGATGAATACATTAATAAAGAGACTATTTATTTTTCCAGAAAAGGCCTTTACAAAAATCAAGTGAGATCCTACAAAGCACTAGCGAGAAAAACGCTCCCTCTCAAGTCTTACAGTTGACAATAACTTAAATTGTATAACACGGCGACCATTAAGTGCAATCGATTCTGAACAGTTCGATAACTCGACAGAAGTTCTCGACAGAAGAGGGCAGAAAAGAAAGAAGGTGCATCTGCCTTTCAGAGATTCCAAACGACATAGAATCATCGGCAACCTAGATTTAACGGATGATTTTGACTCATCATCCATCTCAGATACTGAATCCCAAAGCTCTTATTCCTCTGATCACTCATCGAAAAGTAGAGCAATCGAGCGCGGATATCAGTCCTCGCGGAATCGACACAGGAGTCCATTTCTTTTGAGAGCTCATCCACGCTCAGCTACCTGCGTTAATGAGGTAACCGTTCGAGGTGTTATGCACAAACAGAAATCTAGTTGGGTTTTCACCAAAGCGTACAACAAATATCAAAGATTGAGTAAATCTTTTAAAAAAAAGCTTGTCGGATTGATTGCAGCAGAACTCATCATTGATGAATTTACGTGAGTATCTATGGTATTCGATGTCAAATGAATCAACCGCTGACTCTCAATCTTTCAAGCATTAATTGCAATTTTTTGCTGTGATGGGAACTCGAAAATCTTTCTCAGCAATATTTTATAATTTCTCCTCCAGCAGTTTGTGGAGATATAATTTTTTTTGCGTTTCATCTTTTTTTTACGACTCGAGATGCCAAAGGTGGCAGAAAATGAATTATTCTGAAGATTGTCAATTACAATCGATTGAATAAAACTCGAGTGGTTGAAAAAAAAAAACAAGAAACTCAGAAAACAATTCATGTGTCTGAAATCTGTCGTGAATTGGTAAACCAGGATAAGTGCATGTTTTTCGAAAATGCGTATTTTTGGGTAAATTGCTTTTTAACAATGGTTGGGAAGCGATTTGGCTATCGGAAAGTTTTTAAAAAAAAATGGATTTATCCTAGTTTACCAATTCACGACGGAAATGGTCTGTAGAGGAATATAAAAAAACATAGATTTCCAAGCTCACCGATTTCACGAAAAATCACTATCAACTTGTGAGAGAATGAGGGTCAACGTTTGACTAATTGGATATGTGATAATTCCTATACATTCAAAATTTGAAATAGTTAAAAATGAGTTTTCATGTTTTTTTCATTCAATTATTACAGAATTGTACGTAACGACACATTTGAGCGCTTGGCTGAGGAAATTCATACAATTTTTCCCAATGAAAAAGTCGCCACATACTATGTACCACCTGTCCCCAAACGTTTTTCTTGGCAGGGCAAACCTATTGTGGCAAAAGGGATATTAGTGCACCGAGCCCATAACGAAATAAAAAAGTACAGGAAAGTCATTGGCTAACGAAAAAAGAAAATTGTACAATTAACCTTATGTGAGTTATGGGAATTTTATAACATTTAGTCCTTCGGAAATATTTAAATTGAAATTTTCTCCAATTCATTTTTCAAATCAGAAGGACAACAAAATTTCCTACGAAATCGTTGGCCTGCTTCCACCCGGTGAAATTTTTCATTTTATTCTAATAGAGGATTTATTTGGAATGAATCAATTCTTCGCCTCATACAATTGAAACATTTTCATTGGAATGAAATGAATATTATTGGAATGAATAAAAAGATTTCGGCAGGGTTATCCTACTTGTTTTAGCTAAAAAAAGGAAAAAAAAGAGAAATTTATACTAGGACTGTAGTATGAAGAATTGTATCACGTGGCACTTCATTAAATTTTAATTTCCATCTTTCGTAAGCCTCTCCTACCACAGAAGAGGTCCAAACTAGTTGTCGGTGGTTGAAACACAACTCAGAGCCACAAAATCAAGTTATTGAGCACTGGATCAGAACATCCAGGTCTCGTCTGACGGATTTACAGTTGAACAACAGTTCTATAGCTGACTATATACAAAAGTGGCCACTGATTTGATGTTCTTGAAGACATGTTTTCATCAACATCGATTTTCAACATCGTTTCCATCTGGGGTAGGATATTCTGATCAATAAATGGGAGGATTTCTTCGCTAAATTTGAGACCGTCAAATCGGCACGAGAAGTGGATGCTGCCAACTTATATTACCACCTTCTCGATGATGAAAATTCCACGGAAGGTAACTTTTTTTCTTGGTTTTTCCTTCTACACTTCTCCAATATAAAAAATATAATTGTATGTCTTTTTCAGATGTGAAAAGATTGGCTCAGCTTCTTCTCTTACCATTTCTGATTGCTCCTCAAAGCAGGACCGTCTATACAGAAAGTGGAAAGAAGAAACATTGGAAACATTCAATTCTTGATCCTCAGGAGTCCATTATTATTCACGGAAAGGTATATAAAAAAAAAATTCTCCAATTGTATCAATATCCCTGCCAAAGTAATGTTGAAATTAATCTTTCAATGAATTCTTCTGTTCCGATTAGACATCAGCAGAAGTAACGAAGAAACAGGAAGACCGAGTAACGAAACTTAATCGATGCAATTTGTCAGTTCACCCATACATCATCGCAGTCGGACGTACTTGGAATACCATTGAATTCTATTTAGTGATAATTAATTAAATCACTTATCAATTCAATTTAATCCTGAAAGCAGCGGATACCCTGTTCAAAAGTTATCACGCATTACACGCGACGTATTCTCCGGAAAGTCAACATCTGTTCTACTTGATTCAGAGAGCTGTCTATGGATTTACAACAGAATGGGGTATGGGGTATCTGTATGTTCACATGTGATGGAGTATATCGATTTATAAGACGGAGATATTTCCACGTTTCGGTTTCCTAATTGTTGGGCCTTTTTTTTCAATCAAAAGCATAGCACGAAGATATTCTGCAATGGACTTTACTTGTCCTCATTGTTTAGTAAACGTTCCGAGCATAAAAATTTTAGTAGCTCATATCGAATTCAAACATTCTTCTGGCACGTATTCTCGATTAACTTGTAAACAAAATCGTTGTGATAGGAGCTTCCTAAATATAGAGACATTTGAAAGACATCTAAAATCTCATCACAATGAAATTGTTTGGCCTTGAGTGAAGACAAAACCTAACGGTTGGAAATTACACAATTAACAAAAAACGCTGAACGGTACAATTCACTAACTATGTAATTTTAATTTATTTCAATGAAACAGAAAAAAAAACACTTGTACACAAAATTTCCGCTGGTTCATGAAAAACTTGGATCAATTGAATATGAGACGTGAATAATAATAATTTGTATTGAAAATGTTCGTTATGCGGAGTTCGTTTCCGACATAAACTCCGAGATTAAAGTTAACAATTCGATGGTTCTGCGTTAAAGGTAACTCAGAGACTAACTTTATTTTTACAAACATGAACTTAAATACAATTTGGTGTATGTATTGCCGAACGAATTGGGGCAGATACACATTGATGGATGAACGAGTGGGAGAAAATTCGAGGATTTGATTGGCTCGGCATCGTGGACAAATTGAGGAATGGAGTGGGAGGTAATCAGTGGTGACGAAGAAAAGAGGGATGATAGTTGGGATCTTGTTTGGGCCGTAGGGGTCCGGACGACGCTCGTGGAACAATCACTGACCGTCATAAATGACCGCAATAAACGATGAAAATCGAACTGAGTGTAACAAACTATTATTGAGCTGTGTATTTCGAAAGTAAAATGAAGAAATGATTTTACTTAATCCTCGGGATTTCACGTTTCCAGTGACATTAACATTGAAATAGTCCTCGAGATTTCACGACGAAAAAAAGAAAAATAAATAAATGCCTTCAGAAGGAAATGAAAATTAGTCAGTTTGGAAGGTTCAGAGTAATGAAGGAAAACATCTGGTGGGTTTTTCCCGAGTATAAAATTCTAACAATATTCGAAAACGTACGATTCTCGGATGGAATTAAAATGAATAATCTACTATAATTGTAAATGAATTTGAAAATCTTGAACAATAAAATATTACGAGAATTGTCGGAGACCGAACTCCTTTGAACTATTTTCTTGATTATCAAATACCAAGGAGGCCAACTGCTTCACATTCCTGTTGAAGGTATCCTTGGGTGTCTTGATGGTGACAGTGCGAGTGATACCGTCCGCTCCAGGATGAGTTTGGATCACCCGACCCATGGCCCACTGCAGCGGTGGAAGATTATCTTCCTTTATTAGGACTCTGGTGCCAACGGTAATGTGGTGCTCCCCGTTCGCCCATTTATTTCTCAGGTTCAGCTCACTGATGTACTCGCGATGCCAGCGGGTCCAGAAATCTTGCTTGAGTTTCTGGAGATGTTCCCATCTTGAGAGTCGATTGGAGGGGGTCTCTCGGAAGTCAGGGTCCCTCAACGTAGTCAACGCGTCACCGATCAAGAAATGACCAGGGGTGAGTGCTTGGAGATCATCAGGATCTGATGAGAGTGGTGTCAAAGGTCTGGAGTTCAACACGGCTTCAATCTCGATGACCAAGGTGTTCAACTGCTCGAACGTCAACAATTCTTCAGTGACGATTCATTTTAGATGGATTTTAAATGATTTGACAGCAGCCTCCCACAACCCCCCGAAATGTGGAGACTGAGGTGGGATGAAGTGCCACTTGATGGATTTTGTCGTGGCGAATGAGTGAATCTGCTGTCGATGATCGTCTGTTTGTAAAAACTGGTGCAGATCGCGGAGCTCATTATTGACTCCGACGAAACAAGTTCCATTGTCGGAGTAGACGTTATCACAGAGTCCTTTCCGTGCGATGAAACGTCGAAAGGCAGCAAGGAAGGCTTCTGTTGTCAGGTCACTAACAATTTCGATGTGTACTGCCTTCACAGCTAGGCAGACGAAGACTGCCACCCACACTTTGACACGACCTCTGTCGCGGAGCTTTTTTTCTTTGACGAAAAAAGGCCCACAATAATCGATGCCGACATTGGTGAAGGGGCGGGACTCGTTGACGTGCTTCAGGTAGATTACCCATCACATAATTGACCGCTGGTGGCTTGTGATGAATGCATTTGACACAGGAGCCAATAACATGACGGACCGTATTTCGCCCGTCTTGGATCCAAAATTGACGGCAAATGGCGTAGAGTGTGGCTCGAGCACCAGCGTGGAGATGCCTTTGATGTTCTTGATGTATCATGGGATTGGTTACGTGATGTCTCCTGGGTAGGATCATGGAATGGCGTTGAGAGTATGGAATGTTGGAATTTCTCAAGCGACCACCCACACGGATTACTCTTCGTTTGTCCAAAAACGGATTGAGTTTCGCTAGTGGTGCTAAGGCAGCTGCCTTCTGTCCGGGAATTTGTTTGCGGAGCAGGGCAATCGCTGGAGCAAAGGTTTCCTGCTGCACCCAATGTGTGATTCCGTGAAGAGCAACATCCATCTCGTCTGGAGTGATTGGAACCTTGCTGTTAGTCAGAAAGCGGCGACAATAGGCGATAATGCGCTGAAGCTTGTCAATGATGAGTACCAAGTCAGCACATTACCACTGCGTTGTTCTATGGCCGTCACGAAACAGTTTCAGCTGAAGGAGGTGATTGCTGCTTCCTCAATTCTGGAGGATTGGATGGAAAGTGAAGATCAAGGATAGGCCAATGATGTTCATCTTGAAGCAGCCATGTTGGACCTCCCTTCCATAGTGAAGGTTTGATGAATTCCGGCGTAGAATTCATCTGGCGATGAATTTCCGGACGTCTGCCCTCGAGATACCAAGTCAGCAGGATTATCATGAGTCCTGATGTGCTGCCAGTCATCAATGTTGGTCCTCTGCTGGATCTCAGAGACTCGGTTGACCACATATGGCAATAGTCTTGAAGGAGAAGTATGTAGCCAATGTAAGACTACTATAGGATCCGTCCAATACATCACTCGCTGGATCTGGATGTGAATGATGGAGCAGACATTGGTCATTAGCTTCGCGAGTAGCAATGCCCGCATAATTCAAGTCGAGGAGAAAAGGGCTTCGTTGTCACTGGAACTACGCGTGATTTAGCAAACAACAAGGATACTTGGGTGATGCCGCTAGTGCTGATGGATCTGACGTATATGCAAGCGCCATATGCTAGGTTGCTGGCGTCGCAGAACCCATGGAGCTCAATTCTTTCTACTTGGTGGAATACAGGAGAAACTGGTAACTGCTGGAGCGTTGCGTGGATACTGGAGACACACTGGAGCACTGGTAACTCCTGGTAGAATGCCATCCATTCTCTCTGAACATCGTCGGGTAATGGAGAATCCCAATTAATTCAAGTTTCCGCCGTCGTTGGATGATCGTCTTGACGATGATGATGACTGGAGCCAGTAGACACAAGGGATCGAATATCTTGGCTATTTCGCACATGACAATTCGTTTCGTTACTGGAGTAATTGCTTCGACTGGTTTTACCTTGTATTCGATGTGGTCACTTGTAGAATTCCAACATAATCCCAAGGTCTTTAATAGAGGAGAATCTGTGATGAGTAGATGACGGTTGATATCATCTGGTGCAAGGTCTTGGAGCAGTGTGGGGTCATTGGAGGCCCACTGACGTAGATTGAAGCCTCCCCGTTGTATCAGCTGCGTTATTTCATCACGGATAGCTACAGCTTGTTCTCGAGTTTGAGCTCCTGTCAAGAGATCATCGACATACATGTCACGTTTGAGAATTTCAGCAGCCATCGGGAATTGTTGAACCTCGTCAGTAGCCAGTTGGTGTAGACATCTTATGGCGAGGTACGGCGCGGCTGATAGTCTGAATGTGACCGTATTTAGTTCGTACGATCGTACTTGACCATCGTCGTTGCGCCGCAAAATCCGTTGGTATTTACGATCCTCTGGTCTCACAAGTACTTGATGATACATCTTCTCAATGTCAGCTGTCAGGACGTATTGATGGAGCCGGAATCTCAAGAGAAGGGATAGAATGTCATTTTGAATGGTGGGACCAACTTGGAGAGTATCATTTATTGAGATACCTGTATTCGTTTTCGCTGATCCATCGAAGACTACTCTGAGCTTCCTCGTCAAACTTCCTGCCTTGAAGACATCGTGGTGAGGGATATAAAAACCCGGATGAGAAATGTTGTGTGTATTTATCTCGGTCATGTGTCCAAGATCGAGGTATTCCTGGAGCACTGTATCGTACTGGTCCTTAAGCTCTGGATTCTGAAGTAGCTTTTGTTCACAGGCTCGGAATCGATGAAAAGCTCGGGAGCGAGACTCCCCAAGCTTGCTAATTTTCTCGTTGAACGGGAGTGCTACGATGTATCTTCCAGTGGAGTCTCTTGAGAAATTAGCAGTGAAGTGTCGTTCGCCTTCAGTCTCGATGTTGGTACACTCTGCAACCGCTTCTTAGACCTGCCAAAATTTAGACAGATGGAATTGCACATCTTTGATGTGGTGTAACGTGTTATTTTATTTCGACCGTTCAACGGTGAAATTTACCATCCAGACGAGAAGTCATCACTGCGAAGCGAGAGTCAAAAGGGTTTATTTGGAGTTCTGACTAATGCTTTGGTTTTTTATTTATTTTTTGTTATTGTATCGAGCCACATATAGGGACTTCGGCAGCCTCGGACGTCAGGGCTCCAGGGAGCTGGGAAGGGGGAAACTCCAGAAAGTCGTTATGTGGTAAAAGAGCTGCTTTTGTATTTGGATTGAGTTCCCGCGTTGGAGGGATAGCTCGAGTGCAGTTCACCGGCGGCGCCACTTGTCGGCGGTGACGGGACGAAGGCGGTTATCGGCCGAGATTTGCGAGGCCATTTTGGATCTCCACGCCTAACCGGAAGTGATGGTTTGGGTAGTGCGAGAGAAATTACCGGACTGACGTTAGACGTCTGGTAATGATATGAGTGTCTATTGGAGGATAAGTCTGGTTTGGTTGGGGTTACAACCAATCAGAGCGGCTCATGGAACGGCCCTGGCCAATGGGGTTCGATTGGCGGGAAGTGTTCCGAACGCATGGGAGAAGCGTGGGTTTTAGCCTCACTTCTCGTTTGGGTGGCGAGCGAGCTATTGTTCGGTGTAAAACCTCTTGTTGTTGGAGCGATTCATCGTGTTGTGGACACCAGCGTTGACCAGATTTGGAGGATTTGGAGACTCTTTCGCCCTGGCTCCTGGACTAGACTCGTTGGAGATTGTGGTGAGCGGAAGAAGAGTTCCAGAAATATCATTTTGTATCTGTGTTATATCGACAACGATTAGAATTCACTCGTTAGCTTTTTTGACGATGCTTAGCGTCGGGCGAAGTGACGCCATTAGAGTCTTTTGATTTTCGGGGCGAGTTCTTATCGTCTGTTCGGCAGAGGTTAGCCTCTTTTGTATAATTTATTTTCGACGTCTAATTTTTAATATTTTGTTGTGATTTGAGACGTTCGATTTCTCGGGAATTCAGTGGTTTCGCTGAACGGATTTTGACTCTCGTTTCAACGGTTTGGTTGCCGATCGGATAAGGAATCGGTCAAACAAATCCTTTGGAATAATTTATTCAGTTTTGAATCAAGTTTGAGAACTACATTGATATTCGAAATTTTAGGTAATTACTTTTGTTTTCGATATTTAAAGTTGTCGTATCATTTCGTCATCGCATCGGCAGTTGAAATTGTAGCGTCTTGTCGACGCTCGAGTTATCCGTATTTGACCTTGATTGCGGTCACCTTTTGTATTGTCTGTTCCGAGGCAATTTCAGTTGCCGCTGTCGATGTCAGTCACCTCTTCGATTTGGGATATTTAGACATTTTATTCTATCGGAAAATTAACCTCCCATTCAGTAATATTATTTGACTTTATTTTTGCTAGTCATTTCTACAGTTTGACTTTATCCACGATTTCGTAATTTTGACTGAACTTATTCTTTTGACTGACTAGTATTTTATTATTTTGACCAATCATTGGTTAGGGATTTTCTAGTGTATCGAGTCTTTAGCTTTTGTTGAACATTTGTGTTATTGATTTTCTGAGGGGTGATTTGGAATTAAATAAACAAGGGGGTTTATTGAATAAATTATTTATTCCCCGGATTATTGCATTTTTGGATAATTTGTTAGATAAGAAAACCAGGTCATTTCGGAAACTCCGGAACAACCATTTGTATCGAGGACCCAGCCTCCACAGCGGTTGTCTGAGCTGTCGAGGGTTGTTCTTTTGTCTCGAATAATTGTCGATTTAATTTGTTGTTTGAATTGCACGGTTCACCCGTGCTGGCGCCCAACTTTCTTTTCGTTGTTTGGTCGCTGAAGGCTACGTATTTTTCACCGTCCGCAGAGGTAAGAAAACACGTCACAGTGGGTAGAGTGACACGAGAATGTTGATGGCTCACTGAAGGCTCTCCTCCGATGATCCAACCTAGTGCGGACTGCATCAAGTATAAGTCGGGTTGATCTTTAGTAGGTAGCCGTCGCTTTGATGTACCAAGCATGGAGAGAGTGGGGCCACATCCTAGGAACATGTGAATTGTGCCGGGGCGATAGAATGATGATCTGTGGTAGGTTTGGAGGCAACTGGATTCTTTGATAATCCAGATGTCGATCTGGAGTCACTGACTCCAGATGTTGGGCACCGTTAAGAAATCCAACGTTTTCTCGAAGTTGTTTATTCGAGAACGTATTGTTGCAGTGACGAGTTGGGCCACATCCTAGGAACATGTCAATTGTGCCGGGGCGATAGAATGATGATCTGTGGTAGGTTTGGAGGCAACTGGATTCTTTGATAATCCAGATGTCGATCTGGAGTCACTGACTCCAGATGTTGGGCACCGTCAAGAAGTCCAACGTTTTCTCGAAGTTGTTTATTCGAGAACGTATTGTTGCAGTGACGAGATAGGTTGTTGAAGTGTGCATGGAGTTCAGGGCGCCAATTGAAACGACGAAGTCTCTTCTTGGTAACTTTAATGACGTGGCCATACGTTCAGTCATGAGATTTGTAATAGAGCAGGTGTCCAGGAGAGCACGGCAATTTAGTGGTTGATTCAAGTGATTGATGACCTTTAACTGAGCGGTGACCATCAGATCACATGTAGAGGTATTGATAACGAAGGACTGTCGTGTTGACGTGCTTGAGCTCTGAACTTCCTTTAGTCATGCTTGATTCTCTGTAGATGGTTGAGTCGTGGGCTTGACAGCAGGCTTCACTGGAGGCTTGTTGGCTGAATTCCCAGTTGCAGATTTATCCTTGAAATGGAGGAGTATGTGATGACGTGCGTGGCACTGATTGCAATCAAAACGTGAAATGCATTGCTGTGTTTCATGGTTGGCCTTTAGGCAGTTGATACACAATGATACTTGTTTGGCAACCTTATAGCGTTCTGATGGTGATAGCGCTTTGAACTTTGGGCATTTATCAATTTTGTGACCTTCGTGACATGCTGGATACGGGTTTTCTGTGGAGAGGAATGTCTGCCTGCTGCGCCTGGAGTTGCTCAAACGTTCATTGCTTGTTGTTGACTTAATTTGCGTTGAACATTGCGAACGATTCTCGAGAAAATCAAGTAAACTGGTGTACGTAGGAAGCTTAGATTCCTTGACTTTAAGTTCCCAAAGGGTGAACATCTCTGGGCTGATTTTGGATTGAATTAAACAGATTAATGGCAGGTCCCATTGGTCTACTGGCTGTTGGAGATTTTTCAGCGATCGAATGTGCTGATTGATGGTGTCAACGAGATTTCCGAGTGTTTCTGGAGTTTCTCTGGTTATGATGGGAAGATCTTGAAGTGTCCACCAATGCCTGGAGAGGATTTTTCTCTCGCAATTGTATTTCTTCTTCATCATCTCCAGTGCAGTTTCATAATTGTCTGCAGTGTTTGGAAGAGCCTCGATAACTTTGGCAGCCTTACCTGTAAGAAGACTGCGGAAGGATTGAAGCTTCTGTACTTTGGATAGATCAGGATGTTGATCAATGTTGCACATGAACGAGTCAATGAATGGAGGATAATTCTCGTATTCACCGTCGAATTTCACAATAAACGACCGCAATAAACGATGAAAATCGAACTGAGTGTAACAAACTATTATTGAGCTGTGTATTTCGAAAGTAAAATGAAGAAATGATTTCGCTTAATCCTCGGGATTTCACGTTTGCAGTGACATTAACATTGAAATAGTCCTCGGGATTTCACGATGAAGAACAGAAAAATAAATGAATGCTTTCAGAAGGAAATGAAAATTAGTCAGTTTGGAAGGTTCAGAGTAATAAAGGAAAACATCTGCTGGGTTTTTCCCGAGTATAAAATTCTAACAATATTCGAAAACGTACGATTCTCGGATAGAATTAAAATGAATAATCTACTATAATTATAAATGAATTTGAAAATCTTGAACAACAAAATATTACGAGAATTGTCGGCGACCGAACAGAAATTATCGTCAACCCTATAGTATCAATACAAGAAAACGATCACATTGCAGACGAAATCACCGTAGAAGTAAACATACATGAACAATCAATTGCGGATTCAAGAGCGGTACAGTCAGAAGGAAGCGATATTTCCAATGCATCTGATTTGAATGAGTTCGAAAATGGAATCAACGACGTAAGATCGCAGTTCATGTCTCTATAATAACTCATCAATAAATAGGGCTACTATTCAATATTTGATTGAACACGTTCAAGATTTATTACTCCCATTGAAAATGCTGAGAGAAAAATAGTTAAAAAATTCTTCTCATGAAAGCGATTCGGAATTCAAAGAAATGCTAAATATTTACGAAAGTTGTTTCAATGACTATGACACAGAATATAAAAGACAGAAATATTTTAAATCACAAGATTTCTTAATATCCCCCAAATCTCTCTACGTTGGAACTATGAGAGACTCGCAGATGGAGGGTAGTCCAAGTCAGTTCCACGTGAAAGATTTATATGTTCAAATGATTCCACTGAGAGATAGTCTTCGTAAATTCTTGGAACTCCCAAATGTTTCTGAATCATACAGTCATTTATAAGCAAGGAAAAATCATCAAATGTAACTTCTTCGATGATAAACCGTGCTTTCTGGAAAGATATAGAATTAAAATTCTCCAACAAAATATTGCTACTATTGCATATTTTCATTGATGATTTAGAAGTCAATAATGTCTTAGGTACACATGCAACTCTCAATGAGATAGGGGCTGTTTACTGTAAAATAGCAACTATACCACGACAGTACAGTTCAATGCTGGAAAACATTTTATTAGTTCAAATTTATAATACTCTCGATCAAAAAAAATTTGGGAATCAAGCAGTTTTCAGATATTTAATAGATGAACTAAATTATTTATGTGAGGAAGGGATAAACGTCAATGTTGCGGGAAAATCCATTCGAGTCTATTTTGCATTAACCTNTTTTATTAGTTCAAATTTATAATACTCTCGATCAAAAAAAATTTGGGAATCAAGCAGTTTTCAGATATTTAATAGATGAACTAAATTATTTATGTGAGGAACGGATAAACATCAATGTTGCGGGAAAATCCATTCGAGTCTATTTTGCATTAACCTCAATTGTGGGAGATAACAAGGCATTGCATGAACTATTTGGTTTTTTTACATTCACTTCACGTTATCCATGTCGATTTTGTACATCGGAGAAAATAATAACTCAGTATCAGACGAAGGAAGACCACACAATATTGCGAACTCTCAACAATTACGCGGCTGATTTAGATACTCAGAAACATGGCATAATCGGGAAATCCGTATTTAATCAAGTTAGAAACTTTCACTTTGTAACGAACCCTTACGTCGATGTGATGCATGATCTGCTAGAAGGTGTCGCACGGTATGATATCGCGAAAATCCTTAATTATTTAGTCCACATTGATAAATTATTCTCTTTAGAGACATTGAATCAACGAATCAGATTTTTCAAATTCGGTAACGCAATTAATTTCAGAAGCTTGCCTTTCATTACTACGAAAGCTTTAAAAGATGGATATTTGATCATTTCGGCCTCAGAAATGCTTTGTTTAGTAGAGTTCTTAGGTCTTATTATTGTAGATTTAATACCAGAAAACAACGAAGCATGGAATTTATATATGAATTTACGGGAAATTTTGTGCATCTTAAAAAATCCGGTAGTGAAAGAAAGTGCCATAAATTCATTAGAAAAACTCATCTCTATTCATAATATTGCCTATGTTAGATTATTCAATGATACTCTGAAGCCTAAACACCACTTTCTCGTCCATTATCCGCGAATTCTTCGTTTGGTCGGTCCTTTGTGGGGAATATCGTGTATGAGATATGAGGCGAAACACAAGAAGCTCAAAGAACATGCAGTTGTGGTTCGCTTTCGTAAAAATATCCTATATACTTTAGCACTCAACCAACAGCTGATATTTGCCCAAAGATTAGCAACTCAAAATGGATTCGAGGACAGATTAATATATGGGCCAGCATTTTCATTGGAGGTAAGAGAGCTTGAAAACTACGAGCAGTTCCAAGATATTATTCCTGAACAACTCACGAATAACAATGTATGTCTTGCATGAGTGCAGGTTAATGGCACCGATTATAAAGAAAAAATGATTGTATGTTTGAAATCCGAAAATGAAAATCAGTTATTTGGAAAAATTGAATTCATATTATCCACAGATTCGAACATCTACTTTTTAGTAAATAAATTGGAAACATTACGGCTATGTAAACATAATCATGCTTTTGAAGTGTGACGAAATTCCAGGTGAATTCGTCACCTGCGGAACTCCAGGGTATTTATGTATAGAAAGAGAGAGAGAGAGAGAGAGAGAGAGAGAGAGAGAGAGAGAGAATACGGGATTTACTCGGCTGCTCAGTGTGCGGGTCGTGGAGAGAGGGGTGGATTCGTGGACGAGAACATCAATTAACAAAACCAATCATCGATCGAGAAACCAATAAACCAATGTCTTAAATTCCAAACGGGATAGGTAAGGTCGACATTGAATAATAAACACAATTGTACTGACGTGTTTCGCTATTGCCG